>NC_135307.1:105358487-105576157 GCF_048772815.1 Callospermophilus lateralis | reverse complement strand
ATTGGTCATATTCCTTTGTCATTTGTCTCACAAGGAAAGATTAGTAAAACAAGTTCTTCCGCAGCAGAAAGATAGAAGCACATTTTTATGCCTGAAGTCATAACCCAACTCTAAGGAGCAGAAAAAATAGGCTCTGAGAAGGTATCATTCAGAGTGGCTGCTCCCAGTGAGACATGTAAATTTAAAAACCCAGGAACATACTACACCTTGGTTAGGTTCCAGTGACTGTATTTCTTTCCCCTTCTGAGGACAGGCTTCTTTGGCCAGGGACTGAGGGTATAGTTTGGCAGTTATTGTCCATGAGTTTCCAACCAGTAGAAAGGTATCTCTAGGAGATCCTGAAAACTTCCCTGGTCCATGTTCCACTCTGGATTGCTGCCTCCAAAGCCATTCTGTCTGAGTTCTGCTATAGGAGCATCTCAAAGGGATTTTGCTGGTGGCCTTTCATCTTTTCTCTGCCCTCACTCCAAGATTTTGCTTGTGCAGCATTGTTGACACCATTACCTGGTAAACTGGAACCTCAGAAAGACTTTGCCCAAACAATTGAGATTTTTATGGCAGTTAAGAATATATTTAAGGGGCTGGGGTTGTGGCTCAGCTGTAGAGTGCTCGCCCAGCATGTTCCAGACCCTGGGTTCAATCCTCAGTACCACATAAAAATAAATAAATAAATAAAATAAAGGTATTGTGTCAACTACAACTAAAAAATATTTATATAAAAAAGAATATATTTCTCTCTCTCTCTCTCTCTCTCTCTCTCTCACACACACACACACACACACACACACACACACATACAGGGTACTTGCTCTGATGGTCAAAATACTGAAAGTAAATTTGTTTCATAAACAACTGTGAGCTTCCCTGTACCCCAAATCAACAATGTTAATATTAAACACCATGGAAGAATGAAGGAGAGCAAAGGCAGCATCAATGCCTGGCATCTGGATTAAGAATATTTTTGGTGGAGAAATTTATTGCAATCCTGAAAGAAAAAAATATCAATATTATATTGTGCCTAATAAAATGCTATAATGAAAATTATCATGGCATTTGACAACATTCCTTTATTAATTGGTCTTTTCCATTAATTTTTTTTAGTCACAAACATATTCTGCTTTCCTCTCTCATTAGTTACAGTCTTTATTGAATTCACATTTTGCTGCTTCAGCTGTGTTTATCTTCCCATTGGTCTCAGTTCCTCGAGGGCAGGGTTGTAGATTGTCTTCAGTGTTCTGTCTCATATCTCTCTGCCTTTTACTGGGGCATTCAGTGAATGCCCTCAGGATGATAGTGACGGTGCAGCTTAGAATCAATATGTGAAAGTCGAGCCAGCTGAGGGAAAGTGGAATGAGGCAAGAAAACCTAATATTCTTCGAAAGCTTTAGCTGTTTAAAGGTGGTGTGATTTGCCGTCTCCTTGCATTGACTCCTCAAGGGGTTTATTGAGCACTTACTTTGTGCTAGGCCCCGAGTTGGTCAATGGAGGGACAAAGTTGAATTAAGGGATTTAATGGGAAGGAAAGGTAATAGCACCCAGGAGATGGGGAGAACACTTTGAGAGGAGTCCGGGAAAGCTCACTGAGGCGATTATATTTGCCTGGGTTTTGAAAACAATGGGGAGATTCTTTAGGCAAAAAGTGAGAGGGCATTCCAGGTTGAGGTGTGGGGTGCAAACTGACGGCACATTCAGGTCATGTGGCTTGGCCTCAGCAAGGAGAGCGCTGGTGAGGACCAAGAGATCAAGTTACAGGAAGGAGGCAGGGGCCATGCCCTAAGCATTTGGGGACTTTTGCCATAGGCCCCAAATTTTGAGCAAGTAAAAAAATGCTTGCTTTCTTTTTTGGTAAGATACTGAAGTAAAAGTGCCTTAGGTAAGGGGTGGAGAATTGACAGTGTAGGTAATGAACCCAGGGAAGAGGCCGCAGTGATGATTTTGAAGGGGACATGTCAGGCCAGGACTTAACTGGAGTGTGTAGGGGGTAGAATTTCTCAGGAGATGGAATCAGAGGTGCATGATGGAGGGACTGATAGGAGTCCACCTCAGAGTCAGGGGCAGAATTATTGGCCAAGACAGTTTGGTGGGGTGGGTAGAAAATGTGAGTTAAGATTTGGATGGGATGAGTTGGAGGTGCCAGATGGAAACGTCAGTCTGGCAGGTGGCATGTGACAGTGTATGACATGAAGTATTAGGAGGGAAGAAAAACATTTAGCCAGAACCTGGGGCTGGGGAAGACTATCTGCAGACAGGGAGCCCCAGCTCTGAGTGGCACTTTTCAGGGGGCTGGGTACTAGGGATTGAACTCAGGGGCACTCGATCACTGAGCCACATCCCCAGGCCTATATTGTATTTTTATTTAGAGACAGGGTCTTGTTGAATTGCTTAGCATTTCTCTTCTGCTGAGGCTGGCTTTGAACTGGTGATCCTCCTGTCTCAGCCTCTCCAGCTGCTGAGATGACAGGCACACTCCACCATGCCCAGCTCTGAGCGGCACTTTTGATGGGATTGGAAGATTGGATTTGTGCAATCATGAAGTCATGTGATATCAGTGCAGGTGGGTGTGGCCAGGAAATTGAAGGGGATAGATGGTGAAGTGAGAGGGAAAAGATTGAGATCTGGAGATCGTACATCTGCTTAAGAAAATAAGGATGTGCGTCAGCTGGGTCAGGTTATGGTGCCCTGTGCTGCTTCAGGTTGCATTTGTGTTTTTTCCACTTTGGTGGGGATCCTTCCTTCCCAACATACCTAATTGATAAGTGAAGAGTTGCTGCCTTTTTTTTTTTTTTAACTTTCTACACAGCCCAGCATTGATTTATCCTGTCTCTAAAGGGAATCTGCCTCACAGTTGGCAGAACCTCAAGGCTGGAGCAGTGGAATGAATAGTAGCTTTGGAGAGGTCTCTGCATTGCCCTGGGAGAGAGGCTGTGTGGGAGAGAAAGTTGAAAGAGGGTCTTGAGAAAGGGTGTGAGACCTTCAAAGGATGGGTGCAGCCATGGGAAACTAAATAGAAGATGTTTTGTTTTTGAAGTTCACCAGAAAGACAAAAAGAAACGCACAAGCATTTGTTGGTGAAGCAGACAATGACATTGGTTATGCTATAGTGAGATTGCCACTGCTGCATGTGTTGGGCTCCTGTTTTGGGGGGACTTTCTTATATGCAACAACCTCTGGAAGTCTAGGCAGGAAGTTAATAGTGTTGCAGCCCAGGGACGTACCTGGGAAGTGTTGTGCAATTAGGGGGACCAGCGGACTTAAGACAATGTGGACACTAATAGGCTGACCTTATCTTTAAGTCCAAACTAGCCAGGAGGGGGCCTGCCCTGTTGGAAGAGCCCCCTGTTTGCCCGCCTTCTGAGGCTGGAGCTGGCTGTCTGCTGTTTTCTGGGAGTTCAGTGATTGTCCTGTCCCTAGCCCACTAATGTGTCATGTGAATTATTTGTGTTATCTCTGTGCTGTGAAATTAGAGGCCTGCACCCACCGTGTGGTAAGTGGATTAAAGTAAAAGCCTGTTTTTTATGGTGTGGGGGAAACCCTGCCAATATGAAGGAACTATTTTGTGTGTGTTTGATCTGACAGTGGGAGGCCTTGGGATGCCAGTGTCTTCTAATACCTGAAAGCTGAGCTCCGGCTGGAGTTTTCTTCAAAGAGGTTTCTATTTTATCTGTTGGCACTTCTGCCGGGAAGGAAGGTCTGGGGTGGGTGAATCTGTGATGATTCTTCTCTTGCTGTTGTTTTCTTCTCTGTCTTTCTAACTTTGCAGAAAGCCCTTCCGGTTATCCACTCAGACCCTGCTCAGGACACTGGTAGCCAAACAGTCCTCTTTTGTTAAGTATTTTTGTTTCTCTTGAAAGGTGCCCTTCAGGACAGCACGGCCTTTATTTGAGCTGTTTATAATTGAGCCCTGGAGAAACTTAAACAGAAATCATTCTAAACCCAGGCCAAGCGCCTCCTTTGCCTCGCTCGGCAAAGCTAAACCCACGCGAGATGAAATCCAACCACTAGTTACCTGAGAACCACTTTGGGGAGCTCTCCGGCTTGACTGCCCTCTCTTGGCCACCATCCCAGGAGGCAGCAGAGGCCAGGGGCCAGGCCTGTCCATACTGAGATGCCGGAAGATGAGGCTCTTGGTGAAGGAGTTCAGGCTGGGTTATGATCTACAAGGAGCCTGCAGAAAATGATTTGGAGGGGACATTTGTGGTTCTTAGTTGTCTTAGAGTTGGACTATTTAGAGGGAATTTTTCCTCTCTGAGGCTCAAGCTTTCAATAAGTTGATTTATATATTCTTTTTTTAAAAAATATTTTTAAAAATTATTTTATTAATTTATAATACCTTTATTTTATTAATTTATTTTATTTAATGCTGAAGATCGAACCCAGTGCCTTGTATGTGCTAGGCAAGTGCTCTACCGCTGAGCCACAACCCCAGCCCCTATGTATTCTTTTTTAAGTATATATACTTTTCAAAGAAAAAGCTGTTCATAGCTATAGCTTTGAAATACTCTGTCATTTCTGTTCCTTCCTGTTTCCTTCAACAAATTAAGGTAAACTAAGTCCTTTGAGAAAACCAGGGCATATATAAGGATTTGATAATTTAGTGGTTGTGATTTGGGGATTACTTCACTTTTAATGGGTATAGAGTTAACCTCTGGGACTTGAAACAGAATCCTCATCCTCCCCAAGTCATCTGGTTTGGGGCTCAGATCAAGCCTCATTGCCCACAAATACTGCAGTTCGTTTTGGAATTTTTCTTTCCACTTTCAATACCAGCTGAAGGGTCATTTCGGGTTATTTAGGTGGAATAGGGAGAGAATGCTGGGCTTTGTCAGAGAAAGAAAGACTGGCTAGAGAAGTTCTAATCCCTCCGGGCTGTTTGGAGCCTTCTTGTGCGTGAGGTCATTGGTATATTTAAATTCGGAACTTCCACAGTGCAGGTCAGCAAAGCTCTCCCAGCCCCCTTGCTAACTGCAGATTTCTCGGGTGTTTCTAGAGGAAGAGACACCTGCCTCTTGGGGGAACCCCCCACTTCACAGGAGCATCTGTGCAACGGGCCCCTGCATACACAGACAACTGAAAAGTGAAGCAGTCTGGAGACAGGCATCATTTTGAGGCTGAAGGACATTTTAGGAAGTTAGGGACTGGTTCTGTGACAGGGAAGTTGAGCTAAATATGCAGTTCTATTTTAATTTTCACTTTATGCCAAGGCAAAAGCATTGGGAGATAGACTGTAAATGTGTAAGTAAGTCACTACAAGAATAGCCCCTTGAAAAATGCATATCAAGGGAGGCTAAATATTTTCTCATATCACTGAATGCATATGAAAAAGTAATGCTTGATCAAGTTCCTGAGAAAGGGATGTTATACAGCCATGATCACGGTAATGAATTGCACCAAGTACTACTTGGTGATGAAGTAAGTCTTGAGATGTCTTTGTCAGCTCTGGCTGCTATAACAAAATATCGTAGACTGGGTGGCTTAAACAACAGTTGTTTATTTTCTCACAGTTTGGAGCTTGGAAGCTTCGGGATCTGTCAGGCTTGGGCTTGGTAAGGGTCCTTTCCTGGCTTGCAGCCACCTTATCACTGTACCCTCACATGGCATTCAAAGGAGGTGTCTCTTCCTCTTCTTATCAGGGCTCAATCCTTATCATAGTACTCTACCTTCATGACCTCACCTAAACCTAATCACCTCCCAGAGGGACTACCTTTTAATACTATCACATTGGGGTGAGAGCTTGAACATATAAATTTTAAGGGAATACAGATCTTCAGGCCACATTTGTGGCCAATGCCGAAAGCATACTAATAATTTTCAGGATGGTCAATTTGTCCTCAAAAAGTTGTTAAAAATTCTTATTTTGCTCATTTGTTTGTTTAAACTGTGTGATGTTTTTCTATGTGTATTTCATCACCATATTCCTGTACTGTTTGAAATGGATGGTAGTAAAATCCAAGGTAATTAAGGTGATGGTATCATTGTTTAAAATTAGAGAGCGTGATTTATTTTTATTTACTTTTTTGGCAATTGAACAGCAAGTTCCTTTGTATTCTGCATAATTGGATCACATTTTAATTTTGTGTCAAGCAAGATCTATTTTCCATTTCTATTAGGAAGACAAGCCTCTGTGGCTGGGTTTGAATTGGGATTTTGCTGTTGGATGTACTTTTGAAGTTGAGTCAGCTTCTAACAAACTCATCTATGAATCTTTAGGGTAAGAAAGAAACTTCAATCTCTAGCTGATAAACAGTCATGGATTTTTGTCTAAAAAAAAAAGTATGGAGAAGTCAAGAGAATGAAATATACAACCACCAAGTCAATCAGAGAAGAATCAGATCATGGGTTATCCAGTATGGTTTATATACCAAAAAACATATTGATCTTTCATTCAGGCACATCAGTTTGTGTATATATTCTATTATCTACATGGCTAATGCCGAGGATGTTCATACAGAGCAAATTAATGAAGACAAACTGTGAAGGACATTCCGGACAAGTAACCATGGGACCTGGGTTCTGATTCCAACTTGACTGTTTATTGTATAAGCAGGTTACGCAAGTGGCTGTCACCCCAGAGGCCTCACCTTCTCCATAGCGCAAGGAAGTACTGAGTCACGATATCCTGCCAGCTCCCACATTCTTGACCCCATGCCTAAGGCCCAACTTTTTTTTAAGTGTTTTTAGTTGTAGATGGACACAATAACTTTATTTAGTTAATTTTTTTATGTGGTGCTGAGGATCGAACCCAGTGCCTCAGACATGCTAGGCGAGCTCTCTACCACTGAGCCATAATCCCAGCCCAAGGCTCAACTTGTTTAAGGAATTCCCCAAAGAATATGCAGTCTTTATTCTCTCTAGCTTAAAATTACTGAGGCATAATTTACATACCATTACATTCACCTGTTTTAAGATTACAATTCAATAATTTAGTGAATTTATGGAGTTGTACCACCACCACTACAACCTAGTAAACATACCTATCACCCCTAAAACTCCCTCATGTCCATTTGCTGTGACATCCCCTCTCTGCCCCCGGTCTAAAATAGCCATTGATCTGCATTTGCCTTTACTGGTTATTTCATTTAAATCAAATTATATGACAAGTGCATGGTCTTTTGTGTCTGGCTTCTTTCCCTTAGCATGATATTGTAGCATATGTCAATACAGGTTGAGAGTATCCCTTATCTAAAATGCTTGGAAACAGAAGTGTTGCAGATATCAGAAGTTTTTGGATTTTGGAGTGTTTCATAGACTTTTCTAGTTGGGCATCCCTAATCTAAAAATGTCAGATATGTGGAGATGCTGAACCTGTATCTTTTTATTATTGAACAATATCCTACTCTATGGATATATACCAGATTTGTGTATCCATTCACCAGCTGATGAACTCTGTTTTCTTCCTTCTCTGTTCTGTAGTGCACTTACTCTCACTGTAGTCTCCTCTCTGCCTGAAAAGAATGAATCTCTCTTAGAGAAATGCAAGATCTTTATCTTAGGCCTTCTCTTACAGAAGAGGTTAGGCTTTTGTGGACCAATCTGGCTGGGTCATTGAAGATGTGATTAAGAGGTTCTCTCAGTAAACAGGAGAGCCTAAGTTGTGACTACTTCCCTGTGACATATACTGAATTTGAATGTGAAGCTTCCCCCATAAGGAACTTGACCCTGGAGTTTTCCCAACACAGGCTGCCTGTTGTTGTACATTGGTTTTACACATTGGGAGATGAGATACTTGGGAACCAGAGTTAAGAACACTGGCTGTTAATCTGATTTAATAATGTCACTTCAAACATTTTTCTCTGGAAGTCATCAGAATTGTCGTCGATAACAACAAATCCACAGAGAGAAATAGTTACCTGCTTTGCTTTTCAGCTGTGAATCAAAACGACTGCTAAAAGTAATGGTGAATAAAAGGTAGATAGACTGAGAAGAGGGATGAGTTAAATCTTTGGGCTATTCATTTCTTTAAAGAGAAACCATGGGCTTGTCAGCTCGAACGTGGTAATGTTTTCAGGTTGTGAGAGAGGAGGGGATGTGCATTTCCAATTGTAAGCCCCTAGCTAATGGAGGGTAATAATTCAGTATTCTGGATGCTTCTCAGATGATTCTCCAGTTTAGAATCTAGCTCTGGTAGTGCAGTTAATCTGTAATATTGTTCTATATCTGGCTGCTCCAGGGCCAACTCATTTCTAGGACTCCATCCTTGGCTAGTGGATCATGTAGGACAAAGGAGATAGTCAACTCCATTTGCCTTTGTCCTCTCCATAGAGTGGATATCAGTGATATCTTTTAGAATTTAGAAGTTAACTGTTCACTGTGTCTTGTGGAAATGGTGTTTAGCATATCATGACCTGTCTCCTGGGTCCTGGGAAAGCTTTGCCTTGGCTGTGTCCATGTGGTAGGGTTCTTACAGAGAAAGACAAGCTAGGACATGCTTTAGTAACATCAGACCCTCTGTGTCTCTGAGCCTGAGATCCGGTGGCTGTGGGCAGAGAGAGCAGTGTGTGGCTGGGCTTTCCTAAGGACACATCAAGGCATGATCACATTCTTATCCTCTCCCATAGCTTTAAACAGGGTACTATTTTCTTCTCCCTTCCAGGAAGGAACTAGTTAAAGGGGGAAAAAGTCTCTTTGGTGGTGGCAGCAGGGGAGAGAAGGTCAGGGTCCTGTCTTACTTGGACTGTGTTAGCGCATTGTAACAGTTGATCATTACAAGGATTGTTCTTGTAGGAGTCTCTAACCCATAAGAGCCTTGGGGATGCTGTGGGGTGACCTTGTGTTTCCCTAACTTAGTGCTTTGCACACAGCGGGCACTCAGCTATTGTTTTTGAGTAAATAACTGATGAATAAATTCTTTGTATACAACAGACACTATTCAGGCAGACACTAGTGTTTGCAGTAGTGTCCGTCACGATTGCTGGGTGCCCAAGCGACAGCAGGCAGAGCTCTTGCTCTTTGCCTCCCTGCTCCCTTGCTGCCTCTCGCGTCTCCCCCTTGCTTCCTTCCACAACTGTGTATTTAATCCCTGTGCTCTGCAGGCTCTACATGAGTGGCTGACATTATGAAGGCAAAATAAAATATTATCTATGCTCTCAATGAGTTTGCCAGAACAATTATCCTGGAATTCGTGATCTGACAGTTTATAACAGTTAAGAGTGCTCACCTATTGCTCACACTGTTCTTAGACTTTCTGATTCTCTCTGCAATCTCAGGAGAGAAGAAGTAGGATCCTCGCATTGCAGATGAACGACGGGGGCCTAGAAGAGCTGAGAAGTCTGAGTCTAGAATGTCGCTTTCAGCCATGGCTCATAGTTCCTATCATGTCCTCTTCCACCACGCTCTATCCCCTTCCCCTAGCTGGGTTCCATGTGTCCTTATGACAGGCCAGTGCCCGGGGTTTCTTTCCATCTCTGTTTATGTCCTTCTCATCTGCAGAGCTGGGAGGTTTGCAAGGTAGGCGAGTGGAGCTCCTTGGAGTTGTGCAGTGTTCAGCCCAGTCAGCTGATCGTGGCTGCCCCTGGAGATTGTTTTTCTACTTACTCTTGCCCTCTGGCTCTTCCTATGGCAGCTTCCTTACCCTCCTGGTTGTCGGTTTTCCTTTCGTTCCTTAGGTGGTGTTCTGTTGCCCTCCCTAGCTTGAGATGGCCTTTGCCAGAGAACTCCTTGAGATTTAACTCTCATCCTCAATGTCTTGGCTGACTTCCAGCTGACTACACAAAGCAAAACCTCCCATCTTGCGGGAGGAATTCCTGCATGCAATTCTGACAAGTAACTCGAACCAATTGTTGAGAACAACCTGCGATGGTGGCTTGGCAGACTTGTGAGCTGTGGACTATGAATATCACAGACACAGGGCTTCAGCGATGGCGGGACCTGTGAACACAAGGATGGTGCATCCTCACAACCGCCCAGCTCCTCAGTGCTTTGCAGCCCTAACAGGAACTGCTAAGAGAGAAGTTGCTGAACTTGGCATTGGCTGAGGAGAGGCTTCATTCAGCCAGACTCTTGTGGGCTTGGTGCCCCTTTCTGGAAGCTGTCCACACCAGGAAGGCCAGAATTATTACCATGGACCTGTCTCTGGTTCACTGCTTGTGCAAGAAGAGGGGAAAAACTCAAATTTGATAAAAGTTCACAAGGCTTTTTTTGGGCCCCCATGTGACACGTTGATGTTTTGGAGCAGGATTTGGCCAAACGACATGAGAACAGCGGCAGTGCCGCCCGGCACGTTGAAGCTTTTAGATTGAAAAGCCTGAACAGAATGTTCAGCTGGAGCTGGGGACGGGTTCCCTTCCTATTCCAGCTCTGCCATAAGCCTTGGGCCTGATTGGAAAACACACACTGCAGGAATTGGGCAGCCAGCATTTGATGTTTTTTTTTTTTTCCCTTAGACCTGCTTATGCCCAGTCTTTCTGTCTCTGTCCCTCCTTTCTCTCAGCCTGTAGCTCTTTTGGGGTAGAAGTCTCAAAGCTGTGCACCATAATAGGCCAGTACCTATTATGTGAACAAGACTTCTTTCCCCTTATAGAACAGTGCTAACTCTCTGACACTGACACTAGGACCCAAGTGATATCTGAAAATGCAACTCTCACGTATCACTTCCTTGCTTAAAATCCTGCCTGGGGTTCCTGTTGCTCTTAGAATATCATCTAAGCCCTTTACCAGGTCTAAAGCAGCCTCCGCCAGGCTTCCGGCTCATTTTTTACCTGGCTTCCTGTGCTCACTCACATGCTGTGTCCTCTAAGGAACCAAACTTTGGTCCTCAAACTTGCCACACCTTCTCACCTCCCTATCTTCCCCTCATAACTCAGTTCTTGCTACTTTGTTGATTTATCCAGGTATTCGTTTCGAAGGCATTTATGTAGAACCTCCTGAGTGCCAGGGACTGTTCCAGATCCTCGGGATACAATAGAATGCAGATACTCAAGGCCTCTGCTCTTGTGAGGTTGACAATCCTTACTTGCTAACACCTGTCCACATGGTGAGCCTCAGCTCAGATTTGCTTTTCCTGAACTTTCCTCTGAATCAAATGTGATTCGTTTGCCCTCTTTTGTACCATCACAACACTTATAACCTGAATCCAAAGAAACGGGCTCCTTGAAAGCAGAGAAATTCCTTGCCCAGGCCGACACACAGTAGGTGCTCAATAAAACCTGTTGAAGAGACGAAGTGGTGAAGGGTGCATTTAACACTAAAGACAACAGTGGAGAAATATGTTCGCTCTGCAATCATTTTGCAAAAACCATTCTCCACAGTCAATAGCTTGGCAGTGGCCTTTGACCAGTAGGCGGCATTTGATGTTGCAGATGATAAGTTTGCTGTCAGTCAAAGCATTGCTCCTTTATAGGTGATTTGTCTTTCTGCTTGCTTTTAAGATTTTCTCTTTCTTTGATGTTCTACGGGTCGCTATGATATGCTTAGGTATAGGCATAGATTGATTTATTTATTCTAGTCAAGACTTGATGTGCTTATTCATTTTGATAATGCATGTTTTCCTTTTATTCTGGAACATTCTTAGTTGTTTCTCTTTTCTCACTCTCTTTTTTCTGAAACTCCTGTTGGACATGTTAGACATCTTATTTTATCCTCTATTTCATTTCTCCTTCGTATCTTTTATCTCCGTTTCTCTATGTCTGTTGTGTTCTGGGCAATTTCCTTGGTTCTTTCTTTGAGCCCACTTATCCTTTCTGTCTAATCTAGTGTTTAAGCTGCCTATTGAATTTTTTAAATGATGGTTTAATATACATGCAGGGAAGTTGATGGTGCCTTGACATGTGAGTACTCAGGTAACTGCTATGCAAGAAAGAAAACCTTTCCAGTTCCCCTGAACAGCCCCTCCATGCTTCATACTCAGTTTCACATAAATGGAATCATGTCAAATCTATTCTTTTATGTCACATTCTTTGAGTTTTTAATTTTTAAATGACTACATTTGTTCTTACTTTTTCCCCCGAATCTGTGTGGTTTTTTAGTCATAGTATTCTGTTTTTCATTTTGTTTCATGTTTCTTCTTTTTTTTAAAAAAAAACTTCTTAAATAATTTTAGACTTGCTTATTTTATAAAAACCTTCCATAAGATCTTATATCAAGTTCTGTGGAACTAATTTTCATTACTCATAACTTGTGTACAGTGCATCTTCTTATGTGATTGTAATTTTTTATTGCAGATTCATCTTGAGCAGGATTTCTTCCTGCAGTATCCTGTGTATCTTGGATTGTGGCAGTGTCTCGATACTGTGACACCAGGGTAGTATAAATTCAGAGCCTAGAGCCATTTGCATGTTCCATTGGTTTAGGATTTCATCTTCTCATACAAGCTTGTTTGTTTGTTTTCTGTTTGTCTTTTCCCTATGTAGAATTTCAAGTAGATGACAAGTTCACTTTTTACTTCCCCTGGAAAGGAGTAGAATTTTTCTAGTCTTTCTTTCTTGAAGGGGGCAGTTTTCCATTGTCCCAGAGTACATGTCTCAATTCTAGTTTCTGGCTTAGCAATGATACAAGGTTACTTCTACCATTTTTGGGAGAGTGTAAACACCCCAGGCCACCCCCACTCTGGGGTACATATAGATAGGGGGTGGGTTCTCTTCCCCTCAGGCTATCATGGCAGCATCTGTTGATTTCTTTTTTCTAATTCTTTTTTTGCATTCCCTCTAGACTCTGCTTTGGCTTCTTCTTCTTCTTCTTCTTTTTTTTTTTTTTTTTTCTTTTTCTGCTGGGCTTCTAGTTAACTTGTGTAGAACAGATTATAGAGTCTAGTACAGACCCACTGAATTTAAATCTTTAGAAGAAGAAAGTGAAAACTCTATAATTTTTTTAATTAAATGCTCTAGGTGACTATAAAGATCAGGCAAGGTTGAGAAATATTAGAAGCTGGAAAGTAGAAATGCTATATGGCATATATAAATATTACATAGGCTCTAACAGTAGGTTCTAGTCTGCCATGTTTTTGTTCATCTTCCTTTATCTTATCTCTAATATTACATCCCTACAAAAGCAGGCATTGAAATATCTAATCTAGATATTCCTGCAAAAGTGAGTTGGTATCATTCTGTTTTGAGTTCATTGGGTTCTGGCTTTGTGTCTCTTCAGAAATACAATGATAACTAAGTGGTGCGCAAACTCAAAGAGCAACAGAAAAAGATTACCAAATACTCTTATTTATTCATAAATATTTTCTGGAAATTTTCGAGTGAATGTGAAGTATTCGAAAAACCTTTTGCAGGTAAATGCCCAGGAGACTCAGCCTGTCTCCAGGCAAATCACCCAGTTGCTGGCGAGGAATGAAACCATGTTCACAGAGAAGCTCTCAAAATTTCCCCCTTTCATTTCGTCTCCGCCTTTTGCTCACAGCATGGTTGCATTGCTTTGGGACCCTGGTTCCAGATTTATCTCTTTGTGGATTTTTGGACCTGTCTTCCCCAGCCTTTCCAATCAACATGGCTACCACGGGATACAAGAAGCAGACGGCAATTCTTTCTCTTTATTTTTGAATAAGCAGCAGGTTTCCAGATGTGCCCACAAATGCACAAAGACTTTGACATTCACGCTTGATAAGATTGGTCATCTGGTCTGACCCTGCTTGGGCTCCCAGGTCTGTAAACAGTAACTACCCATCCTTTGGATTTGTGTGTGGTGCTTCCAAGAAATGCTTGAACTTTCCAAACAAAAATCCAAATATAAATTAGGAGGTTGGCATGGAAGATAATAATTGTTGTGGAGCCTAATTTAGAAAAATCATTTCTTGTGCCACTCTATCGCTGTGAAAAATTATGTAGTCTCTTGCATTTGTTAAAACAAGCTGGCTTCTGCTTTCTGGTCTCAAAACACACTTTGCATTTTTTTTTTTCCTGGGAACGTCAATTTAATTCAGGAATGATCTAATTATGAGGAAGTGAATCCAGTTCTCTGGATGATAAGTGTTGACTACCCTGGGAGAAGCCCAGGCAGATGGTTAGTTCAGAGTGAATTTACCTTGGGATTGGGGCTTTAGACTGACAGCTTTTTTCACTCAATTAAGTGCAACAACTGCCAAAAGGACAGCATTGAACTTGATGCAAATCATCCCTGTCGCAAGCCTTGATAAAGTTTAAGCCCATGCCCCCAGTCAGCTGAACTTGTTAGGGTGTTTCCAAGGAGCCACACTGTGAATCAAAAACAAAACCTACTGATGCACAGAGAGGACTAGAAGGCCCCTCCTTTAAAATGCAGGTACTTATTTCCTTTTCCAGGTCACTTGCTTTATTTAGGACCTCTATTTTGGTGTCCTGTCTGTCAGTGATTCATTAGGTAGCTCCTGCAGTTTGCTTTTGCTCTGGGCCCCACCGATCCTGCAGTGACTCTATGGTCCAGAAATTTAATTTATTGCTCTTTTATTTGGGGTACAACATGACCTCACACAGCATGATTTTGCCTCCTCTGGAAGCCCTGAGTGACAGGGTCCAAAAAGGAGCCAGACCCTCCCAGCACATGTGCAGTTCCATACTGTGTTCCTCAGGGAGCCAGTGTACGCCAGGAACTGTGCAGAGCCGCTGTCTTCCCTGACTCTTCTGTCCCAGTGGAGCTCGACAGACTCCAGTCCTCACCACAGAGTGCAAATTTGACTTCTGTGTGTCTGTTTCTGCTTCCAAAGACTCTCCTCATCTCATCTCACTCTTTACTTACTGCTCTCATTCTGTGGTGTGCAAGGTCAGAGCCCATTAAGATGTTTCTGAGCAGCATGAGGAGACCCTGCATCCTGCACCTTGTGGTCTCCAGGAGGGCCCTGCCTGGGCCCTTGGCTCCCTCTGTCCCAGGCCTTCCATAGCCTCCCCCCAGAGCGCCTGGTGTGAGCCGCACTGCACAGTTTCCTGTGTGTGGTGATTTCCGTCTTACAAGCCTGGGGAGCAGGAGCCTGAAATTCCCCCGTCAGGTAGATGCTGTTGTCAGCCTGTTATCAGTTTCTCGATTTACTGTGTGAGCAGTTTTGATAATCCCTGTCATATGTGATTACATTTCCCCCCCTTCCCATAACATCTCAGTGTAATTGGTTTGATAAACTCAACCTCAGTCCAGTAGTTTGCTTGGAATATACTTTCACCTTCTATCTGTGTGACTAAGATGGTTTTGAATTGCTCTGCTCTGGAAAATGAGGCTTTGAGCAGTGGGCCCTCAGCTGTGGAGGCCAATCACCAGGAAGCCGCGTGGGCCTGGGAGGGCTGGGCACTCTGGTTAAGCCTCAGGCGTCAAAATGGGATTTTTTTTTTTTTTTTCTTTCCATTCCAGCCTGGGCAGAGAGCAGTGTGTGTTTCTGAGTGTGGGTTTTTCAGGATAAAGAGAACATTTATCTTGTGTATCTGTAGCTGATTCCTGGAGTCACCGGCCTGACTTCATGTCCATATGAAGTTGAAATGTTATTTATTCCTTTATTGAATACCTGCTTCATTTTAGGAGAAGTAAATAAGGAAAAAGAGCTTTATATTTTCCCACGTTTTCCTATGCTTTCCTTCCCCAGTGGCTCTGCTTCTGAAGACAGAGAAGGAGTCATCAGTACATTTTGATAATGGGATGCTTTTGGCAAATTAAGCGTTTTGGTTAATTTAGAGTTATACTTAAATGCCAAAGCTGCTTGGGACCATCACTTGCTAGTTTTAATTTGTCTGATAATTTAGTACCTACTGGAGCTCTGAGGCTTCAAGAGAAGGCAGTTTCAGAATTGAGACTGGAACTACACGTAAGATTTAGGAAAGGAGAGATGAGTTGGGGAAGATAAGAGAGGGCTTTCCTGCTCCTGGGAGGGAACAAGCCCCAGCAAAGACAGGAGAAGCTTGGGGAACAGATCTGCTGGTGTAAGGATGGAAGAAAGGGGAATGAGGGGAGTCACAGGGATTAGTATAGAGAGTAAGGTTTTTTCTTCATTCCTGGGCTTTGGAATTTGAAGTCTGTAGGCAGTTGGGAGTCATGGAAGATTTTTGAGCTGGGGTGGCATCATTAGAACTGCTTCTCCAGAAAGTAAATATCTGCAGTACCAGTATACAGAAATCTTTTCTATTTAGAGGATAATATAATGTATGCCAAAGCTTTGTCACTTTAAATAGCAGTTATTTTAAAGAAATAGCACTTTAGAATAAATTATTTTGGAGCGCCTTTCCTTCCTGGGTGCATGTTTTTCTGTTGTCATCCTTGAGCGTTTCTGTACAATCTCATCTGAGAAGAGGGGATACCCTCTTGTTGGCATATCCTAACCATAGGATTCTGCAGTTAAGTGTTACGCATTTCCGGCCATCCATGATCAGAATGTTTAGCAAATGCAGATGTGGCAATGACAAAGATGGCAATATGGATAACTCATCCACACTCATTTTCCTCAGTTATTTTCTTAGCTCTATATTTAAAGTGGCATCGGAAGATGTTACAATGGCTTATTTTACACAAACCAGAGCAATTTTTTTTTTTTTTTTTTTTTTGGTACTGAGGATTGAACTCAGGGGCACTCTACCACTGATCCACATCCCCGCCCCTATTTTTGTATTTTATTTAGAGACAGGGTCTCACTGAGTTGCTTAGTGCCTCACTTTTTGCTGAGGCTGGCTTTGAACTTGCAATCCTCCTGCTTCAGCCTCCCGAGCAGCTAGGGTTACAGGCGTGAGCCACTGTGCCCAGCTTTTTAAAATAATTTTTAGTTGTAGATAAACACACAGTGTTTTTATTTATTTTTATGTGGTGCTGAGGATCAAATCCAGGGCCTCACACATGTGAGGCAGGTGCTTTACCGCTGAGCTACAGCCCCAGCCCATAGAACAATTCTTTTAAAAGAACCTGGCTGGCTGGTTCTTCCTAGGCTGCTGCTCATCATGAGGTTTTTGGTTTTTTTTTCACATTCATATTAATTTTAAACATATTGCACTAGAAAATTATTTATCTTGACTGCTGAATTCTTTGGCATCCCTTTAAATTCGGTGCCCAAGGGGAGCACCTAACCTGCTCCCTCCTTGTCTGTCCCTGTTGCATTTACAAAACAGAGTGGAAAATCTCTCAAATGCTGGGAGTCAGTTGAGCATCTATTTGAATCTACTCTCGTTTTTGCAAAATGTCCCTCGCACCACACAGAACAGACAGCATCCCAGCCAACCCAACTGTGAAGCCTCCCTTCAACTCCCTGGGGTGTCATCCCTTCAGAGTGTGGTTGTGGGCTCTTCCTCGGCTCACCCCTTAGCATAAGGGTTGAGATGTGCATGGGGCGACACTTCTAGGTAGGAATCCCCTCACATTTACTGACATTGCCACGTCATCTTTTTGGATGGGGGCGGGGACTTTCCTGCTTTAATGAGCTCTGTGGGGGTAGTGGAGACGACTGGAGACATGGTCCACTGGATTTATATTTTTTGACACTTGACAGTTTCCAGTGGATGTCCTCCTCTCAGCCTCCCCTGCCAGAGTCCAGTTGAGAATGAGAGGTTACCTACAGAGTTATTTCTTGTCTGTAATGAACATAGATCTGCCAATGGAAGCAGAGGGAGAGATGGAAGATTTGGAAGGGCCTTCCAGGGGAGTTAGCCCTCCTTCCTTATTTTGCAGTTGGCATGCCTGAGGAGCATGAGGACAGCTGGCTCTTCTTGAGCTGCCTGGCCGTGCCTAGAACTCAGGCAGCGGGCCTGGCTCCTGGCAGGCTTCTCCACACCACGGAGCACTGGAGCCCATGGCTGGAGACAGGGATCCACAGTGTTCCCCGGACCAGGCAATCCCTTATTAAAGCCTCTTTGATCCTTGGTTTCAGCGCCTTCCCTTCCCAACTACATTAGGCCCCCTAAGTGCCTTTATCGCCATGTCGAGAGAGGGAAAATGCAGACAGCTTTGTAATTGAACAACCATGCTCTTGTCAGTATTCATTGTTTTCAAACTGGCTATTACAGGGGGCTAATGCCCCGGTGTGGCGCAGACAAGCCCCACTGGCCTTAACGTGCCTCTGCCGCTTACGGCTCCCCAATCAGCTCTCCTCTGCCGTCCACGGGGGCAATGTGTCTTTAAATTTTAGTTGTTTTCTAAGTTCTGCTCTGGCAAGCAAGCTCTGCCTTCAACCTGCAGAGTTAAATTTACCCAGACTGACAACTGTATATGCAGGGTTTAGTTACATAACAGCAGTTGCTGCTTTTCACACCGTGCTAATCCAAACACAGTGCTCAAAGAGACCATGAAAAAGCAACCCTCCATTTGGGGCACTACATGGGTGACTGGATCGTGTGTCTTTAAATTTAAAAAAAAAATACTGTAACATTATCCCATTATCTTGATTTTGGTGCCATTAGGTGACTTTTTAAATATCTTAATTATTAGGTTAGCAGATGCTGGGTGCACATGTGCAATTTGTTAATTTATGCTGTTTGAAATGAAATCCAGTTGTTTGTGGCCTATTTCATAACATTATGGCCAACAGAATTGTTGTGCTCCTGGAATTACTGAGCTATTGGCAGGGAGAATGTGTGGTTTAGCCTCTAGTACTCTTTGATTATCACCTTGAGTGCTGTCTGTTCCTTCCCTGTGATTCCTACTCCCCTGTTTCTATCTGAGATGACCAGTATATCCTGCATCCTGGAATGGGTAGGGTACCTTCAGAGCTGCAGGGAGGCTGGAGAGGAAGGTTTTCCTGTCCCCGTATGACCTGGCTTCTCAGCTCAACTGCTGATGTGATGTGTGGTCACATGGAGACTCAGGGGGTCTGAGGACTGTAAGATATCTTGATTGTCTTACAGTCTCAGATTGCATATATTCAGCATGAGTTGCTCCTTGGCAATTCAAGTAACCCTTAAATATTTTTTGCATAGTTATTGCACACAATGTTGAAGAGATGTGATATAATCTGGTGAAAATACATGACCCTTAGAGTTAGATCTGAACCATGGCTGAAGGTTCAGTGGCAATGAGGCCTTGGCCAGGTCATTTTATTTCTTTAAGTTTCAATTTCTACAAAGAAAATATAAATTTCTATCTACTAGGTTTATTGATCCAGATTATTCAGTGACCAGCCTTGTTCCAGGTAATAAAAGGTGAGACTTTCCTTTTCCTGCTTTTAGACACTCACATGGGATAACATGACACATGTGACCTAAGTAAATTGCATTCTAGTGGGAGAGGCAAAGCACCAATAGGTGACGAGTTAAATAAAGATTCAAAGTAATAATACAAGAAGTGTCACAAATGACTGTGACTCTTGCTAGTCACAAGCATAGAGCTCAAATTCCATGAGTTCAAAGGAGGAGACAGACTGTTAGTAAACTCCTTCAAGAGGTAAGTCTTGACCAGTTTTGAAGGAGGCAAAGAATTTACCTAGGTGCAGAGACCATTAAGATTGTGTGTGGTGGTGGTGGGGATGTTGCTGGGGGTGGGGGTGGTTATTTGCTTATCAGTAGAGCAAATAGTGTGTGTAAAGGCACAGAGATGCAGAGGTCCAAGGCCCATTTGGGAAACAGTGAAACTATGCATTTGTTTGAGAGTGGTAGTTTATGCATGATAAATAGTAGGATAGAAGGTTACAAATGTAGATCACTACACTGCTGTGGATTGCTCTGAGTGCCAGTTTTGCATTATCTGGTGTGATTTGGTTCATTAAAACATGGAGCTCTTGGGCAGAACTGCAGACCTCTGGGAAACACCAAACCCTTGCGTAAGGGAGTAGACCTCTAGTGGACAAGAGAGTTACTGCATGCTAATAGTATGAATCTTGTTTAATGCCTAACTCCCACAAGCCTAGCTATATTTTAAATGGTAAGTAGAACGTAAATAACATCCAGGCTGACAGTAGTGTGGCTGAAAATTTGAAATCTCAGCTCAAAAAATTACAGAGAGCATTAAAAAAGGTAAAACAGCAAACCTTTTTATATACCTCTGTAGAGCCTAAAGACATCACTGTCTTACAAAAATCATAATTGGTGACATTAAAATTAACATCAGCAATATTATTATTATTATTACTATTATTATTGTTGTTGTTGTTGTTGTTATTATTATTATTATTATTATTATTATTATTATCAACAGCAGCAAAAAGATGGGGCTGAGATATAGCTCAATGCTATAGTTTTTGCCTAACATGTGCCAGGCCTTGGATTCAATCCCCAGCACTATCTCAAAACAAAACAAAACAAAACAAAACTTAATATTTTTTGCCTTACATTGTGCTAATGATTTTGCTTACATTGTCTTATTTAATTCTCACAGCATTTTCATGAGAATGGTATTGCACATATTCCTCATTATAGAACTAAAAAAATGTGGACAAGAGATGTTAATTAACCTGCCCAAGGTTACACAGTTGGAAATTGCATAACTGGAATACAAACCTTGGCATTATGGTTGTATGTGTTCTCGCAAGTACTCTTCTGAGCTGATAACCTTCATGCTTTAGATCATGATGAAATAATATTCAGGAAAACCTTTTAACAACACACTAAAATGTACAATATTGCATTTTAGAATACTACCCATGAGAAAACAAACAAGTACTCATCGATGAAATCATGTATGGGGGATACTTCTAAGTGAGAAGCATGTCTAAGTGAGACATTATTACACATTTTAAGTCAGTATTAGAAATCAATGATGGCTTGCTCCTGTTTTACACCCCTATCCCCCATCCCCGGGCCATGATTGTATTTCTTTCTTCTCTGGGAACTTGGAAGGGCACAAGGTTGCACATCTCACATAGCATTCAGTTTCCCTTCTGCTCTAGAACTTAAAAGCAATTTCATTAGTGCTATCAATGATTCATGTTGGACCTACTGCACTTCCCATTGGCCATTCATTATCACAGCCTTGGCCTTGCTGCTAGACAAGTGAAGGTCAGCTAGAGGTGCCACATGTGAAAGCACACTCCCCAGAGCTGGAGGAAGTTGCTATGGAGCTACTCCCAGCTAAGTCTGTTTTGGAAAAGGGGCCATGGTAAGACCAACCACCCTTCCACACATCCCCAGAGCCATCCACTAAGACCAGCGTCTGGGGTGGCATACAGTGGAAATGGAGCATTAAGCTTGACTTGACACTACCCCTCTTGCATGACCTCACGGAAATTACTGACCTTCTCTTGAGTCTCAGCTTCCACAATTATAAAAATGGAGAATTTAAAAATGATGTCTATGTAAAGCAGTTAACATAATGTTGCTTCACCTTCAAATGGAACTGCTATGGCTAGTAGTGTTAGTCATAGTTCTTTTGAGTTTAGATGAGGAAAGTCAGACTCAAGCTATCTTGACCAAAAAATGGCAGATAGCTTCGTGTTACTTTGAAGTTTAAGAGGAAGAACAAAAACTTCCAGAAGGGCTGGATCCAAGACTCAGGGGTTTCCGAGTTGGCCTTTTTTCTGTTCATAAGCAGTTCCTCTCCAACAAGAAATCCCAGGAGGAGAGTACCTATTCTATATGAATCCTTAAACAGGGACTCATTGGCTCAGGCTGGGTCATGTGACCCCCATCTTCATCTTGCCTTGGCAAGTAGAGGGGTAGTAGAGGGGAGTAGAGGGGAGTAGAGGGGAGCAGAGGAGAGGATGGATATAGTTTACCCCATTGCCAATCTGGGTCTTGTGCCTCTTCTTGTGAAGCACATAGTTGGTTCTAATTATTGTTATATGAATGGACAAAATTCCAGGAGGCAGAGCTGAGATGAAGATAGACTTTCTGAATGATAAGAATGAAAGTATAAGGGGTAGGAATTGGCATGTGTTCAAGAACTAATCAAATGACATAAGGTGGGAGTAGATGGTTCATGTTGAGAGGTTAGGAAGATATAAGATAGGAAAGAGAGAGTGGGCTGGGGAGGCCTTGACAGTTCCTCTGGGGCTTGGTTGTTATTTACTTGACAGAGAGTTGTTGAAGGATCCATGCCAAGGTGTTATTAGATAATAATAATAGCAAAATCCTAGCATTTGCAAACACTGTTTCACTTGCCAGACACAGCCCTAGATACCTTGGCTGTCTGACCTCACAACAGCCCTGTGAGGCTGGCGTTGGCTCTTTTCTCCAAATATGAAAGTGCAGACTCAGAGAGCGAAGAGATCGCTCAAACTTTGTGATAACCAGGGTTACAGAGAAGAGGTAGGCTTGAGTTTCTGCTCACCAAATCACATACTGTCAGGGAGGAATGTGGTGAAAGGAGAGGTGGACTGGCAGCAGGATGTACCATCCTTCATTCACTCATTCATTTCATACATCATGATTCAGTGCTAACCAAAGAAAAGCAATAGACTGACTCACTGCCTGTCTGGCTAGGGTCTCTAGGGAAGGGAAGACCACAGTGGATCATGGGTCCAGTGCTGTGCTGCAGAGAAGTCTTCTCTCCAGTTACTGAGCACTATACCTTTTATTTTATAGTAGGTGTGCCTTTGTGGGTAAACGGGGTGCCTGTGGGTCTTGGGGTGGTATATATTGTCATCTTTTGCTGATCATTTAGAGTTTTTTTTCTCTATCTTGGGTAGAATATGCAGGATCCCTTATAGCCTGGTTGGAAAACTGGCAATCTGGAGTAATTTGCCTTTAAGCAGAAGCCAGTATAACATGTCACTTTTAAAATAAAACACATTAATTCACAGAATGACTGTTTTATGGTGAAGAGCAGCCTGTCTAAATGAGAGGAATTAAAGGCCAGTGGTCAAGTCCTCCACATTATTCACACTGCCCTCTTCGATAAATCACAATTGCTGAAACTGCAGGTTACTGCTTACTTAAATAGCAGCGTGTTGGTTAAGGGTGACACATGCTGACATGACCTCTGTTTGCACACCCCCCAGAGCTGCACATATCCCTTGGCTATTAACCTAAGTACCTTTTGCACCACTGAACAAGGTTTAGATTGTGCCTGGGCTGCAGTTGTAATCTTCATTCTCGGCAGCCTTTTCTGAGACAGGTGAATCTTGAATGGCAATAGTATTTGGCATTCAGACCTATAGTGCTTTGCAGACCTGATTTTTAAATAATCCTGTTACGACCAGGTTTCAGAATAGATGAGGACTGTAGGGATGTGGCAGAATCATCATGAGCCCACTGGAACCTTGGGTCTTCCTGCAGCTTCCTTGATAAACAAAGTTGGATTTGGGGTTCCCAGAGTGTGTCCTGGGATCACTAGTGTGTGGCATCTGCAGGGGACCACTTGACTATTTTGTTATTTGTAGATGGAGACCATCTGAGCAGTCACTGTTTTGGTTCCATTGGAAGGAAGGTAGAGAGGCAGATGAATATTTTAACAGTTGACATTGTGTTCATATGCAAAGCACTGGCTTGACTAAAATGCTTTGGACACTACCTAAAAAATATAGTAGCCAGCCTTGTGGTATTCTGGAATTCATCTAAATGATCAAGAAGGAGGCTGAATATGTGATACGTTATTTTCCCATTTCATTTTCCCTCTCAACCATAAGATGTACCTGTGATCAGAACCAATTTCTATTTTTTTTTTTTTTTTGGCTGCAAGGAGAGAGATAGCAACCTTGATATGCTTTCTTAAAAAAAAAAATCAGTGTGCAAAATACATGTAAAAATTTCTAAACAGGTACTCTGCCAAGAATTACACTAGAGGCTTCTTGTATAGTGTTTCCATCCTGCATGCTGATTGTGCAAGGAAAGTGCCACTATTCCTATTTTTAGTTAAGGAAACAGGTTCAGAACTTTGCCCAAAGCTACAGAGGTGGAGCCATCATTTCAACAAAGGTCCCTTCCACTCTAAAGATTATGTTCTTTCCACCCCACAACACTGCTTCCCACGTGAAAACCCAAAGATATGAAATATCTCCCTGATGCATTTAGTCTTTGTTTATAGACCATTAATTTCTCAGCTGAAAGGCTAAGAATCTTAGCTTATGAGCTATTGAAAATCAATCAAGTTTTTCTTTTTTAAGGAAAGCCAGTGGGAAAAATGATTCATATATCCAAAGTATTTAGACTTTATATAAATTACACATAAAATTATATACATATGCACACATGCATGCATTCAGTACTATCCCCACTGGGTGGTACAGAGGCTTCCCCTTGAGTTCTTTCTGTAACTGGTCCCTCTTGACTTTATATTTTAGTAAAGCATCTTCTGGGGTTTATTCATAGGCTTCACCTTATGCAGAAGGTGTTTCTGTAAAGCTCACTTCAGTTCAGTGTCTATGTAGCATCATGTATCACCTACCATGTAAAATACCAATTTTAAGAAGTCCATCAGTGCCTTGGGTTAATGGGAAAATACCCTTTAAAGTGAGGTGTTAACACCTGTTTTTTTTTTTTTTCCTGTATGTTTCCTGATTTGAGATCTGAGCACACCGATGTTCTTAAAGAAAGATATACTAATTTTTTTTTTTCTGGGTCAAATGCTAATTGATGGAAAAAATTCCCATTGATATGTATGAGAATTAGCTTTAAGAGCCTTTTGGGGTTTGAGGAAAAACTTAAATGTGTATCAGGAACTTCACTTCAAGCTAAGGGATTATAAATCTATTTATTAAAAAATCGCATTTCCCATAGTTTAAACATAAACTTAATGTATTCATCCCTATTGATAACTGTGTATGTTGTTTGCAGTTTTTGCTGTTTTTACCATTACAAATAATGCAGGATAATGATGGATAGCCTTCTATCTTCAGTGTCTGGGACACTCGTAGGCTCCTTCTTCTGCCATCCTTTGAATTGCCTACTACAGAGCTGCTAGCAGCTGGGAAACCAGAAGTGCAGGCTGGAGAAGATCCTCTGTAACACAGAAAACCTTAGAGGCGGGGCAGGAACCTGCAGATGCAGCGCCTGTGTAGGGACACTGTGTATTATTTTTGTCTTCCTTTCTTTATGTTCTCCTTTTTGATACCATTAACCCTGGGAAGGTAAAGGTCATCTCATGTTCATTTTTAATTCTTTTATAACATCTAGCCTGAATGTAAAAATGCGTTCATTCAAGAAACATCTAAGGCTTGTTCTAAACACTGAAGAATCAAGGATGAAAAGACATGGTTTTGGGCCTCAGTAAGTTACTGCTTGTCACTCATCCAGTTAGCAAGGGAAACAGGATTTCCGTGTTCTTGTTTTCTCTCCCTGTTGCTGTGTATCTTATTCTAGAAACCCTGGGACTGGATTGGATAGTGCCTTTGGTTCTGATGGGCTTATAAAATTTTTCTTTTCTCTGTGAGTACTCACAAGATTAACTTTTAACATTGAGAATGGTGGGAAGGCATTTGCACAGTGACCTGGTCACTCACTCACATGTTAGGAGATGATGTTCTACTTCATTGAAAGTATTTTTAGCTACTTGAGGGAATCTGAGTCTCCTAGGTGTGTTTGCAACCCCTTGTTCACAGTCAGAGGAGACAGAGAGCAGTGGGTTGCTTTTATTACTTGCCTTCTCCCCGGCATGAACCTCATGTTTTGAAAGACTGCTCACCCAACTGTGTGTGTTACTGATTATTGCCCAATTTTTGTTACTCAGACAATGTGAAATAGGGACTGGGAAAGCAAGTACTGGGCATGGCTTCTGCCAAGATATTTGGGTTAACCTGTGCTGCTGTGGAGAAGGCAGATTTACCTTTTCTGTCAGAATTTTTGAAATGCACCATCCAGTTTTGCAGAGCTCATCAGTACTCAGGTTCCTGGGTGGGCACTATAGCTGTAGAATAGGGCTCAGACCACTACAGCCCGCTGGCCAAACCCAGCTTATCCATCGCCTGTTTTTGTAAATAAAATTGGAACTTAGTCACATCCAATTTTTGACATATTGTCTGGGTCTGCTTTCCATTTACAAGGGCAGAGTGAAGTTGCTCTGACGGAGACCATATGGCCTGTAGAGGCTAAAGTACCTACTATATGGTCTTAAAGTGTCCTTTTCCCATCCATGCTAGAGTCTAGAAGAAGGCGACCCTGGGGTACCTGGGGAGGGAAAACTCTTCAAAGCTTGGGCAGCTGAGGGTGGGGCTGCAGAGTATTTGAGGGACCCACAGGAAATATGCAAGCTGTCGGCAGAAAGCAGAAGAAAGACATCACTCAGAGCCTGTCAGGGTCCCCTGGAGGGGAGAGGAGGAAGGCCTTGTAGGCTGGTAGGCTGGAGACAAGGAGTTTCAGGGTATGTGTGGGACACAGCGTTAGGGAGGGATTTCCTTTATTCCTGCCTTAGACCGGGCACAGACAGAAGTAGGAACATGAACAGAGGAGTGGGGCCATTCTGTCCTCTTCAGTCCCCCAGGGTGCTTCTGGGGAAGCAACCAGATAAACCACAGCTTCTGCCAGCAGTGCAGGCTTGTAAACTTTTTTCCCTTCCTTTTTATGCCTGTGGTGATAAACATATGCTTTGAAGCATGAGATTTGATTATCCTGTCTTAGCGCTTATAAATACAAATGTGATTAATGGTCATAAAAAACAGGTTGACAGTGTAAGACTAATTCTCAGCAAAGCAGCCCCGCGTGCTTCTC
Source organism: Callospermophilus lateralis (assembly GCF_048772815.1). Classification (NCBI taxonomy): domain Eukaryota; kingdom Metazoa; phylum Chordata; class Mammalia; order Rodentia; family Sciuridae; genus Callospermophilus; species Callospermophilus lateralis. The sequence goes on along the minus strand of NC_135307.1, from coordinate 105,549,776 downwards.
TGTGGAAGCGCCTGCTCCTGGCAAAGGCCTGGGGGTCCCAGGAACCACGGGCCCTTCCCTCACCCCCGGCACCCCTCCTTCCACTCTTGGTTTTCCCCTCGGGTCTCCTCCCCGTCCTCCCTGCGGAGGCTCTTCCTCCTTGATAATTAAAATTGGTGGATTTCCCCCTCAAGAGCTACCTGAGGTAAGTACCCGCGTCTCTTTGTCAGGCCATTAATAGTCCGGAACTCTGTAGAAAGGGACTTGGCTGCCTGCTCCGTCCCCACTTGGGCCTGGCGGGCCGCCTGTACATGTTGGGGAACAACACAACCTAAATCTGGACAATTTGTATTTTAGTAGTGACGGGGATATTCTCTCTCTCCCTCTGTCATTTTGCATTAAGGACCTGCCACTAATAAAACTAATTAATAACTGCTGGCTCGATGTGGAATAGTTGGACTTCTTAAACCTGGCAGGCTGCCACCGCTGCTTTTGAAAGAAGCACTTCATCTTTGTCATGGACAGGATGAATATTTCTCCACACTTCTAATTGGACAAAGTGCCTTTCAAACTCGCTGGCATTTCAGAGAGAGCAGATAAGTAGTCTGTGTGCTCTCCAGATGCAATCGCCTCTCAGCTGCCTCCCAGCTCAGGAGCTTGTCCCAGTCCCTGGGAAAAGCCAGCTCTGAGGGTTCTGAACTTTTGCTTCTTGAATGACTCCTGACTTCACCTCTGACCTCTGACCCCAGGGAGAGAGAGCTTCAGGGGCAAGCAGGACACAGGAACTCAGCAGACCCACAGCATAAAGGAGCCCTTTCTGTGTTTGGAGAGCCACGAGGCAAGCTGTTAGGAGCAGGCAGTGAGTGGGTCCCATTTTTCTGGGACCCTCCGCAGACCTTCTGAGTCAGAATCCACAGGGGTAAGTCCAGACATCTGGATTGTTAACGAGCTTCCCAGCCACTTGTGATGCACACTGGGGTTGGAGGACCACTGAGAATCCTGAAGCCTTCATTTTCTGGTGTAGGTTGACATTTACTTTTCAGTCACTCAACTGGTACTTCTTTTTAAATAACCTGAGCATGCAGAGTGTTGGGCTAAGTGATCTGAACCAGAAGAACCCTGAAGTCTAGTCAATGACCCGACTCATTTGCACATGAAAATTTCAATGATGAGTTGAATAATTAAATTCAACAAATTGTGCTCTGCAGACAATTCATGAAGTGAGCACTTTCTCCACGTTTTAGGGGGCTGCCAACCACAGAGCCAACTTTCATATTAAACACTAATGGACGCAATGCATTCTCCTCAGGGATGGGGGTTGGGGGGTAAACAGTGTGGCAGTAGAGCTGGGCAGTGAAGGATGTATAGCAGTCTGTAGGGGAAAGAGGATTCAGTGCTCCAGGGAAGAGGAGCAGTAGTGATGCAGATCCGAGTCTGGACATTTCCAGGTACTTGTGTGGGAAGAACTCAACCTGCTTCCTCCTGGTGAAGGAGGGCCCTGGTGAAGAGTTGAGGTTGTGCCGAGCTGAGCAGGAGAGGCTGGTAGGAGTGGCCTTGAGTCAGGGCAACCAGGGAGGGCTTATTCTCCTCCAGACTGCACTTGAGTCCTACCTCAGCAAGGAGAGGAGTGGTGTTTCAGGTTATTTCCATTGTTGATCAATAGCATGATCAATAGTTAATCATAACAATAGGTTTTACTTGGATGTGAATCCAAGGGATTTAGATATCAATGAATGACAAATCTCAGGTTTCTAGTTTGGAGGACCAGCAGGTTAGTGATGCAGCTCATCAAAATTTTAGGAGCCATCCTGTCTGTCTAATGTCAAGGGCAATCAAGGACAGCCACTCCAATCAGAGTTGGCAGTGGTGAAATTTCTGATAAGAACATTCTGGGAAGATTTCAATTCTTTATACTAGAGTAACCCAGTGTCAGTAGAGATCCTGCTAGTCTGCTTGCTTAAATTCTTTTCCCGTCCCTCTTATTGAGCATTAATGCTCACAGGGGAGGGGGAAAAAAAAAGATTGGATCAACAGGTCTGGAAGCTAAATATCATTTAGTTTGCTGCAGAAGCTCAGTGAAATCAGAGTGTCAGCAGATAATCACTTCGTGCTTCATCAGTATGCCAGGGCTTCGTTCACCGAAGGACAGGAGCAAACCTATAAGCTCCCTGCCACAAGGCAGAGGACCTGTGAATGGCTTGTGGCCTTTGTTCATTTGTCCCAGGTAATACCTGCACCTTCCACATTTCTGCCACCTTGGAATCCTGGGTGGTAGGAGTCAGAGAATGGGAATAATAGTCTTCTTTGGTGCAGCCAACTTTTATTGTCTGACTGACTGCAAGAAACACTCTCTCCCAGGGGCTGAGGACACACAATAAATAAAGCAAAGCTACTACTCTCAAGGAGCTTCTGTTGTCATCAGGGAGATGAATGTGCACATAGATAACTAAAATGGAGTGTTATAAGAGCTGGAACAGAATTACATATCAGATACCTAGATCCCACAAAGCAGGGAGCGATTACTTCTGAGGAGGAGACTTGTGTAAGGTGGAGGTTAAGGGGCTTCTAGAGAGGCTTCCTGGAGGAGGTGATGCCATGCATGAAACTTGGGAAAATAACTGGACCTGTTTCCAGCCTGAAAAGGGAAGGAAGCCTGGGGGAAGGGCTTGAGGAAGTTTGAACAGCTTTTACACCTTAGTGTTCAGTCTGTAAGAGCAGTGTCCTGTGTTGGATGCCACAGAGAGATAGATACAGGGTTGCAGACACAGCTCATGTGCTTTGACTTATGGAGCGGGAAGATGAAATGCAGCAGAATGTGCATAGCTTATCCATGGGAAGCAGGTGTGCTGCTACCGTCGGCTGTTCAGAGGTGTGTTGTGAGTTCTGTGGAGGTGGGAACTGGGCTTCAGTGAGACAGCTCTGTGTCCGTTCCACCCCAGGTGACAAAAGGCTCACTGCCTTGGGACACAGGGGTGTGGGAGCACTGAGGGGCCTGCCCTTCTCTGTGTATTCCTAGGATGGCCAGGGCTGGCCAGGCCATGTGTGCCTGACAGAATTGCAGGGATGAGAGGCATGAAGAGAGGGGGGCATAGGACTATGGAATACAACTCATTCATTCATTGGGTACAGGGTTTTATTTAGCACTTACTTTGTGGATAAACAGGGCTAGATACTCTTCAGAGTGATAATGATTCCTCTGATGCTCTGTGATTAAAATTACCCTCTTTAAAAATATAGATATATCAGTAACCTGAATAATGAGAAAAGAGAGTTCATGCAAACTGCTTTTGAAAGAAATCAGGATAAGCGAGTGATTCTAACAAGGGGTTGAGAGAAGGGAAAGGTCTTTAGCTCTTTTTCCTGTCCATCTATGAGCCACTTCTGAAAATGTTGAAATCATTTTAGACTTGCAGTGAAGTGGCAAAGCTAGTACAAAGGGCTCCTGCATATTCCTTACCCAGCTTCCCCCAAAGTCATTATCCCTCGTCACCATGGGTACAGATGGCAAAGCTCAGTATTGCCACAGTGCCACTACTGAAACTGTAGACCTCATTTAAATCTCACCCATCTTTTCACCAATGTCTGTTTTCTGCTCTAGATTCCAATCTGAGATTTCAAGTTTTCTGCTCCAGATTTTAATCTGAGATTTCAAGTTTTCTGCTCCAGATTCCAATCTGAGATTTCACGTTGTCTTGTGCACTTGTCTTGATAAGCCTCCTCTAACCTATGACAGTTCCATGACTTTCCTTATTTGTCATCATCCAGACCCTCATGAAGAGCACTAGCCAGGTAACTCAAAGAAGGACCCCCATTTTCTGATGTTTCCTCCTTGTTCAACAGAGGCCATGGATTTTTGAAAGAATACCACAGAAATAAAGTGCCCATCATGACCCAACATATCATTAGCACTTCGTGTCATCACACTGGTCTGTCCCGCATCTGGTAATATGGACCTCCATCCCCTAGTTAAGGAAGTGTTTGTCAGATTTCTCTATAAAAAAGTCACTGTCCTTTTATAATCTGTAGATGTGTTGGGGCTAGGAAAATGTCCTTCTTCTCCTTAAGCTTGCACGTGGGCCCCTGTGCATGAGGCCCCAGCGCAGACTCACTCTGACCCACCCCTCCCAGGAGCAGCACTCCTGCTTCATCGCAATGCTGTCTTCTGTCTTCCTTAAGATGGCTCGAGGGAATACTCACATACACCGTGGATGTTCCCAAGGAGATGGTGGCAGGTGTAAAGCATTACTTTTATTTATATAGAGAGGAAATGGTGCTCAGGGCTAGCAATTTGTCCAAACACATGTTTCCAAATGAGTATCTATACTTCTTTGCTTTGGAAACAGCACTAAGCTGGAGGAAGGAAGACCCGAGGACTAGTTGGTTCCTGACGATACTGGGCTGTGAATCTGAGTTCACAGAAAAGGAATTTGAGTTCTCTGAGCCTCAGTTTTCCTAAAATGCAAGGTTAGATTAGTCAATTCCTGGGATGATTTTTAGCTCTAACATTCTGTGGTTCCATAGTGAGATTCCCCCCTGGGCTGAGACTCGACCTTTAATGAGGAAAGCCGAGTTATAATAGGATAAAGAAAACAGATTGGAAGAGTTATCTGGGTGTTAGATGACCTCAGAGTCCTTCATAATTGAGACATCTGATAAGGGTGGTTTGAAATCAGTGTAATGAATGAGAAATAAATTGCTATTTTCAAAGTCTGACAAAAGGGTACACATCCAATTATGCTGGATGGTTGTAAGGATGGACAAGCTCTTTATGCTTCAAGACCTTTCCTTTTCATAGCTTTTCATAAGATTAGATTGCCTTTAGTTACCCAATCTCACATCTCCACTTGAGTGCCACTGATATTTCTTTCTTCTGCCAGAGTATGCAGACATCTCTTCCATGTTAGATTCAGGGCAGTGTCTGAATCCTTACCATATGGCCATATTCTTCAAGCTGAACATAGAAACAACTTACTTCACCCATTTCCTTGAGAGAGCTAATACTAGGCATGCAAATTCTTCCTCCGCTCTGCTAATGAAAAGGCTTGTTCTTCGCTGATGGGCATGTCACTTTAAAGGTGGCAACAAAGTCTGATTGATTTTGGAACATGAATTTCCAGCCTTCTCTGATATTGCATAAGCATTCCAGATTGTCACGTTGTCCCGCTCCTCCGGTCCTTTTCTGCTAATTGACTATTTTTCACTTTAGTATGCTTTTTTTTTTGCCATGCGAGTTTTTACCTACATTTAATTTATCATTTGAAATCCTTGCCTATGCCATTTGCAATTTGTATCCTTTCAGAAGGATGAAAGAAGATAGATGTTTTTCTAGGAGATGGGTTTTGGGGAGGGGACCCTAAATGAACTGCCCTTCATTCTCGGACATGGCGAGACTAACTCACCAATACTAGGATGATAATGCTGGGAGTTTCGTGGGGCCAGGCAAACAACATGCCAGTGCCCCCTTAGTATTCCATTGCATTGGACTTAGTTCTTGTGATGGTCTTATGCATATATCTATAAGGGGACTGACCGGAGTTGGTGTGGATATTCAAAGTGTCCCCCACGTTTTGGCACTGTGCTAGGTAATGAGCCATGAAGGGGACAATGCATGACCCTGCCTTCAAGGCCCTCATGGTTCATGAAAATAAAGAATTTCAACACAATGTGTTGCATGCTGTCAGATCCAGGTGTAGGGTATGCAGGTAAGACAAAGGAAGGAGTTTTTAATCTCTGGAACAGGAAGAATTCAGGAAAATATTTTTGGAGAAAGTGTCCAGAGTGCACTTTGCAAGATGAATGGAACATTACAAAGAAGAAAATCAGGAAGAAGGATGTGAACACTATAGTCATGGGATACAAGTGAGATGATTGTGGGGTTGTATGCTGAGCCATGTAGGGTGGTACATAGTTTAATTAGTTTGTGTATTAAATCTCAGCCTTTAGAAGGATATGCCCTCTTAAATTCATATAAGGTACTACTTCTCTGAAAAGGGAAAGAAGTGGCAATAGGATGGATAAGGAAACCACTGATAATCAGAACCTATCACACCAATATTTAGCTGAATATTCACTTTACTTTTTGTTCAGCCACCTGGCATCTTTGATGCAATAATCGTTGCTTTACAGTTTTATCATCTTTTTTATTAATACTTTTCATGTATAAGCTGGTACTGGGAACCTAAAGATGGCCCTCCAATGATCTTTCTTGATATGTCCATTTATTAAGCTCTGGAGTCTCTTGCACATTTAAAGGCATCATTAAAATCCTTAAACCAACCCATGTATCTATTCATGCCATGTATTGAACATTTACTGTATGTCAGGCATTGTGCTAAGTCACTGGTTGTTACACTTTTTGGTGTCAGGACCCCATTATATGCTTAAAAATCATTGAGGACCTTACAGAGCTTTTGTTTATGTGAATTATGTTTAATGATATTTGCCATCTTAAAACTGAAAATGGAGGAAATTTTTAAAATATATGTATTTAAAAATAAAAAACCTACTGCATCCTAACATAAACAACATATTGCAAAAAGAAAAGTAACTGTAACTATTTTCCAAAACAAAAACAAAAGAGCGGCATTCTTTTTTATTTTCCCAAACCTCTTTTATGTCTGACTTAATAGAGGACAGCTGGATTGTTGACTCTGCTTCTGTGTTCAATCTGTTGTGATATCACACATCATGCAGCCTCTGGAAAAGTCTACTTCTTGTGATAAGTGTTTTTATGAAAATAGTTGGACCTGACCTCATGGTTTCCTTTGCAAGAGTCTTGGGGATCCTCAGGGGACCATAAGCTACCCTTGACTTCTGTGTGAAAGGGTCCCCTTGCTGTCCATGGAGCAGAGGTATTGAAGCCTGGAGATGGCTTGAAAAGAACCCAGGGAGGCCAAGCCCTGGCCTGATGACGTCTTGTATATATTACACTCCAAGAGATTAGTCCACAATAATTCATGTGACTATTTATTTAGGTTTGGATTCATTTAAGAAAAACAATGCACATGTTTAGATTTTATTTGTACCAAAGGAAAAACATGTAAATGAAAAGGTTGAGGCAAAAATATTAAGCAATGGATTGTCTGAACCAAAATGCCTTCATTCTATTAGAAGGTGTTTTGAGGCTGCGCAGAGCCTACACATTCCCTATTCAAGGACTGTGCCATTAGATAGTTCTGTTTGAACAGGTGTCTCTTGGTAAGTTATTGTTTGTCAGTTATATGTAGGCCTGTTTTCCATCTTAACTAATTTTAACCAATTCACCAACTGTTTTTCTCTAGCCAGGTTTGTTCATGTGTGTGGAAAAAATGGCATCGTGTAGTTTTTTTTTTTTTCTTTAGACGATCTTTTTATCTTTAAGAAGCATTTTGGAGTGATGGCATCTTTTAGAGTTAAATTTATCAAAATATTAAAAAGCTTTTCCTCTGATACTTTAGAAGCATTTTAATAGGCCCAGTACTACCAATATATTCAAATATCCATAAAACAAGTGGGTATGAGTATTCTGGATAAAATTAATATATTTATCCAGTCTCTTCAGCTCATAAAATGAAATTTGATCACTTTCAGATTGTACTTTGAAATATTTAGGGCAATGTATTCAAAATGTTTTCAAAGTTAACTGAGGAAAAAAGATGAAATATTTTTAATTTCCTTAGACTCAAATAATTCACGTTGAAAGCTTCTGTGTTCAGTTTTCCCGGCCTTCTGTTGGTTGGTGTGGGATTTTTCTTGGCTTTGGATTGAATATTTTGCGTCACTTTAGAAAATTCAGGATGTAGCTAACGTTTAAAGTAATAACCCAGATTTATAGTTGAATGGATTTAGAATCAAAGGATTTTGAAAAACACACATTAGTTCATTGCTCTTTTATTTTTTTATGCCATTAACCTGAGAATCAGAGTATTTTGAGCACAGTTTCCAGTGGAGCACTTGGAGTCTGTCTTAAGGCTAAGAATAAGAAAACACAAGAAAGAGCATTTCCCTCCCTTCTTCATTGTCTCCCTCTCCTTTCCCTCAGGTTGGACTTACTTTCTTGTTTTCGTTTTTTGCAAAGTATCTTCATGCCCCACGTTCCTGCCCTGCCCGTATTTGCAACACTTACAACCAAAATGTAAAATCAGTTGAGTGATGGAATGGGCCTTGGTGTTGACAACATATTTTTCACATTGTTGTGAACATGTGTACAGCCACACATTAGTCTCGGGTTCACTGATTTGTAATACTAATTCAGTGATTTATGAATTCCCCTTTCAAAATAAAATCTGGAGTGTGTAACCCGCACAAATTACAAACATGTTTGATGATGTAAAACATCTAGGGTTAAAACTCATGCCCATCAGTATTTTTCAAAACAGATTTCTGGGAACAAAAGTCAACACTTAGGCATTTTTCTTATTATATTTTCCTCCAATTCCCCTTGTTCTCACTTGGGTTTTCTAACCCAGTCCTCCTGTCCTCTGTTGGAAGCCACTTACTTGTATGTGCTGGATAATTCTAGATTTAAACATCAGAAGTCCTTCTGTAATTTCACCAAAGGCCTGTTATAAACACTGAATGGCCCTCACTGTCCTTTAAATCTTCAACTGCTAATGTCCACATAAAGCTGACCAACCCTGCTCCCTTCTTTAACTACCCCACCCACCTATGGGAGCAGGCATTGAATAATGTGGGGTAATGAATATTCCAGATAACATGCTAACAAGAGGTCAAGGTCTAAAGAAAGCATGGACATTCACGTGAAAACCTTTGTGCCTATTGATAGTGTACGAATACCAGTCATAACTTCAATAATGATAATAGTAGCCGTTTTTTATAAATGCTGACTGTGTGACAGACATCATATGAGGGACTTTATATGTATCATTTCATTTAATTATGGATCACACAGCTCTGTAAGGAAAGACTGTTATTTCTCCATTTTACAGATGAACAAAATTGAGGCTTGCCACATTCACAGGGCCTTAGCGAGCAGGTTTTTAAGCAGTTGATAAAAATATTTTATTTGTGCAGATTGGCTCACTGAAAAGGCAATTGAACCTACTCTCTGAAAACCAAGTGATCCCCTTGCTACCTTCATTTAGGAGACCAGGTTTTAATTTTGATCCATGTAAAACTAAATAAGATAGAGGCCATATTCGTATCGGCAGAGTTTATTACTTAAATGGTAGTAAGGCGCGTACAAAGGGAACACCCAGCAACAGTCTGTCTACCAAGAAGAGAAGGTTTTAAACAGGTTGTAAAACACATTGGTACTTTAGTATGTTGGGCAGCATTTAATAAGTAAGAACTAGATTTGGTTACCTGCAAGTGTATGTGACACACGTTAAGTGATAAAGTTTTCAAAATAAACAAATGTATATGCCACTTTTTTGTTAAAGGAAGAATGTCTGCATATGTTCACAGCCATGTGTATGAATTTTAGGAAATATATGATGATCTACATGCCAGACTATGGGTGTTGGTGATCTTCGGAGGCAGATGCCTGGAGTTAGAGTGAGATAGAAGGAGATGGTTGCTTTTCATTATCTATGTCTTGTATGCCCCTTAATGTTTCACTGCTATAATGATACTGTTATGTGATTCAATATAATAATTGAAAAAAAAAAAAAGATGAGCCTGACTCAGAGCAAGTCGGAGTCTTAGCTTAGTGCTTATTAGCTGTGTGACCGGGGCAAGTGCATAGCTTCTGTAAGCTTCAGTTTCCCCACTTGAAATGAAAGAATGAAATGATGAGGGTCAGTATCTCTCACTATTCTGGGCCCTTCAGTTTTGTGAACCCTTGTAAGTCACTCTGCTCATGGGGCAGCTTGGGGCCGAGCTCACTGGGGCTGGGCAGCTGCCATTCTCTTTCCTAAATTTGAGCCCAAGGTTTTCAGGACCACGGACACAGCCCTGTGGGCTCTTCAGTTAGAAGCGGGCAGTCTGTGCCCTGGGGGGCCTTTGCCTTGTGAGCTTGGATAGTGCAAAGTTGGGTCTTCTGAAATAGAATTTTCCAGCAGTCAGAGCAGGCTCAGAGCCTCTTTCCACTTATATTTCAGTATCATTGCTTTTACCCTGTAAAATCTTATGGATCTTCTTACTAAAAAGTTAACAGAGTAATTAAAACATGGGTTTTACAGTCAGGCAGATTTGGGTTCAAAATTCAACTTTGTTAGCTTTGAAGCTATGGGCAATTTAACCTCTCTGAGCTTAGTTTTCTCATCTAGAAAATGGTGCAAATACCATTCAGAGGGCTGTTGTGTGAGGATTAGGTATTATGCAGACAATTGAGACTTCAGTGCCTAGAGCTTAGTATGTGCTCAAGAAACACTAGCTGGTAACTATAGAACAGATCCCGGGGAACAGATGCATGGTGGAAACATGCAGTTGGATGCTGAGGCTCAGTGAGACCTGGGAGGGTGAAATCAGGCCCAAGAAGTACTGACAGCACTTCAGATGTGAGTGCCTAATAATGACAAATGCAAATATTAAAACATTTTGTTTGGGTTTGTCATGGGAAGTTTTGATCACAGTGATAGGCTGCTCCCCAAGAACCACGTGTGCATTAAGCCTGGATTACATTTTTGTGTAATGTTTGCATGTGCCCCCTCTCCTCCCTTCCTGCCTTCCCTTCCTCCCTTCCTTGCTTCTTGCCAGAGGCATTAACTGCCCGAGAGGGAAGAAACCTGTTTCCAGGACAGTGCTGACTCCCTGTTGCCAATAACAAGTTAAACCTGCTAATCCTTATTAAGAGCCTTCCATGGCCAGTGCCTCTGCTAAGAGCTGGAGGAGTCGACGTTAGTAAGAACCAGTCCTGTTATTAAAGAGCTTACTGTCTACTGGGTGAGACTGGAGAACTGCTCCCCAGGATAGAAGGCAGAATGTGAGTTGAGTGCTTGGGGGCAGTGGGGCGTGACAAATTCTAACAGAAGACAGCAGGGCAGGCTGCCCAGAGGAGGCCTTTGAGCCAGGCCTGGAAGGAAAGCATGGGACCTGCATTTCATGTCGGGGAATGAGCACAAACCACGGCACAAAGCTGAGAGAGCAAGTAGATGCTTAGTAAATGGTGAGTCACCCTAGGAGATTAGAGCTGTCAAGTCTGTGAACAGCCATGAACAGGATGGAAGTGTTTCTCAAACCTCCTGCCAATAAAGGTCTTCCAGGGAGCTTGCTAACAGCACAGCTTCTCTCAGCGCTTCACCGATGGATTCAGACTCGGTGTGCATAACCCAGTTCCAGAAAATGGACCTGAAAAGAGAGTTAGGACCGGTTTAAGAAAAGCCTTGAATGTCATTCAGTGTTTTGCCTTCATTTGACTTCAAATCCCAGAGCCTCAGACAATATTTTTAACGAGCTATTTTTGTGTGGACCTGGAAGATTCACATTGCAAATGATGTTCAGGTGGTTCCAGGTCAGTGATTCCTTTGGAGAGGTCCAGGGCAGCTAGTGGTCCATGAAGGCTTGGATGGGATTCCTGAAACTATTTTAGGCGTTTTGGAAATACTTATGCAAGTTGTGCATTTATCCTTCATAAGTTTTTAGCTATCTGAATGAGCTTGTTCTTTAATCTGGAACTGCATGAACACAGTAGGGTGGCATGGATGAGCTCAGGGGGCACAGTGTAATGGTGAAAAGCACAGACTTTGGAGACAGACCTGGTTTTAGACTCCTTCCACCCACTTCCAGCTCCAAAATCTGGAACAAATCCTTTCTCCTGTGAGACCTTACTTCCCTGTAGATAGAATGGGGGTAATAGTAGCACCCAGCTCATAGGGTTTAAGGGACAATTACATGAGAAAATCTAGGCACGGTGCCTGGTACAAAGAAGAGGCCCTGAAATGTTATTAAGCTGCCTCATTATAAAATGATATATGACTGTGTGTAATTTTGTTTGGTAGCTTTACTTAGGAAAAATAATAACAAAGGAAGTTTGAAGGTGAAAACTCGGAAAGGTTTTTAAAGGACTTGCTTGGACCCAGCATACAAAGCAGAAAGCAAAGACTTTCCTTTCCTTAGCCTTCCCAGTCTGGATATGGGCTCCTTAGAGGACCCTCTGACTTAAGCTCTGCCTCTGGAGCATGATTTATCCTGGAAATGGTTCTAACAGAAAATAATAGAAAATTACTTGCCAGGAGAAGAATCAAATGAGAGTGTGTATTTACTTTGGGCGCTTTTCCCATTGCACTGGGTTATATTGCCAAGAAGTTAAAAATAGTGGTGATAAGCAGTGTGTGAATTGGTCCCTCTTGGGGTGGTAAGGGTCAACCAAAAGCAGAATTGCTCCTCAGGGCCCCCTGAGCAATCCACTGCTTCTGCCTTGAACCCTGTTTGGAGAGCCCCTCTTGCAGCTTCTGTTGGCCGGATCCTGCCATCTGCATACATTGCCTGAGCGTCCCTCCTGACTTATCAATTCCTCAGACTTGTCTCAGAAGCCTATGTTAAACCAACCAGTTTTAGATGGGCTCATGGTTTAAATATGCTATTTATAACCACTAATTTATGTTTTCATGATACTCATGTAGCAGCTGGTCTTTGTGCCACCGTAAGAAGGGAATAATGAAATACATGGTATTTATATGGGTGGCTGTAGCATTTGTCATTTTGTATATGGATTGCTATTGTAGGAGGCATGTAAAATTGCAAAGGGTATTTTTTTTTCTTTTAACGATAAGCCCCCAGTGTATTAAATATTCATCTGCTGTGGAAGAACACTATACCATCTTTTTGTCTCCTTCCTCCTTATTTTCTCATGGAAATATATTCAGATGTCGACAATATGTATTGTTCTCATAAAATGCTTCTCACCGCAACTGGTCCCCTGAGCAAAACTTAAAATCTTCATCAACAGCTGTTGCAAAATATGCTAACGTGCATGCCCTTCAGCCTATAGGGTCACATCTAAATAACGCCAGCAGAGCACACTTGAGAGCTTGAACCCTGGCAAGTTGTGACTTTGAGCTGTGGGTGAGGATTTGAGGAATGGTGGCCTGAGAAACCTCTGCCCTTTTAAAGGAATCGCCCCTCCTGCTCTGCTGCCTCGTTTCCAAAGGTGCTGTTCTGTGTCTTGTGTTGCGTTGCTTGGCTGACTTAAAAAGACTGAGAGGAGAGAGGGCTCTCTTCTAACGATGTGGCCTGTAGAGCCAAGGTCCCCATTGGAGCCACCTCCAACAGCAGTGGAGGAAAGCGAGTCTGTGCTGGGCAGCTCTATGGGAATAAAAAGTGGGAAGAGTGGGTGGGAACCAGGAGCAGTAATACTATACCTCTGAGCTATTTCCTCTTATGAATTTACTTCCACATGACCCCAGAACTGTGCTTCTCAAAGTGTGGGTCTGTACCAGCAGCCCTGGCATCGCCTGGGTACCTCTTGAAATGCAAATACAGACCTCCTGAACCCTGTGGGGGTGGGGATTGAGCAATCTGATGGATCAGGCACTCCAGGTAACTCTGGGGCATGCTCAGGGGTGAGAGCCACTGCCCTGGGAGCACTTCCCTGCTCATTGGCCCCTCCTGTTCCTAGCACAAGAACAAGGACATGATTGCTCAGCCCGTGGGCCCATGGGTGGGTACAGGATTTTGGAAGATACTAGCAAAGCATAAACCTGCCTTCAGCTCTGATGGCAGGGCAGGCCTGGGACAGTTCTGATGATCTGAGTGCTTGTTAACTGGCCTATCACCACACTGCAGTCCCTGGGAAGAGGACAGTCTTTTGAGTCAGACAAGAAAAGTCTTGCTGGTTACTAGCCAGATGACCTGAACGCATCGTGCAACCCAAGGCTCACTGTCTTCACCTGTAAAAGAGGGCCATCGTTCCACCACATAGGACTGTCATCAGGGATCAAAGAACTGGTACCTCATGGTACCCAGTGAATGTTTGTTTGAAAAATGAAGGGGGAATATATGAAACCGTTGCAGGATGTCTCTACCTACCATCCAGCCCTTTATTGCCACCTTGCATTTCCATTAAAATTCGAATCCAATGGCCCTGCTTTACCCCAGTAAGCATTAACCACTTCTCTTGCTGCCACCCATGCTAGTGTAGGTACCTCCCCATAGTGACTAACATATAGGAGCACTTAGCACACTGTGGACACATACATTCTGTGTGGTAGGTGGAATAGTGGCCCTGAAAGATGTCCACATCCTAATCCCCAGGAACCATGAAGATGCTCCCTTGTGTGGAAAGAGATTATGCCCGTGTAATTAAACGAGAACGTGAGCTAGGGAGATGATCCTGCCTCAGCTGGGTGATCCCAGCGTCCTCAGAGGGCTTCTAAGAGGAAGGCAGAAGAGTTTAAATGAGAGAAGGGGACTTGGTGGTAAAGGCAGAGGAGACACCGGAGAGAGATGTAGATGCTGGGCTGCTGGCTTTGAAGATGGAAGAAAGGCCTTTAGAAACTGGAAAAGGCAAGAAAGCAGATTTTCCCTAGAGCCTCCAGAAGGACTGCAAGCCTGCCCGCATCCTGACTGGGAGACTGCTGACCTGGAGAATGGTAAGATGATACGTTCCTTGTCCACTCAAGCCACTAAGATTATGTTAATTTGTTATGGCAGCAGCAAGAGACTCGAATAGGAAGTCAAACTGCTCCACCCATCTGACCGACGAGAAAAGGGAAAGAAGGCAGAGCAAGTCACCTTGGGGGTGACACAGCTTGGAAGTTGTGCATCAGGAATCACACTCAATTGGATTCCAGTGCTCATACTTAGAATTATCATGCTAAGCACTGCCCCACCAGGGGAAGGCGTCCCAAATCCTAGAGCCATTTTCTGGGCTCTTTTTTTCAATTTTACCAGCCTGGCAGAGTTGGCCAAAAGGTCCACCTGGGGATTCTGCTCAAGCAATATCGGAACTTGGTGATGAAGTCAGATCGATTTTCCTCCTAGGTGTTATGTACCATCAACGTGCGCTGTTTTTCTTTGCTGAAGCAGTTTGTAAGGAAGGCAGGTGCCAAGGGTGTTGTTGAAGGAAAAACAGAAAGAAAAAAAAAAAAAAACCCACCGGAGGTAGTTTCAGCATGCAGTACGCAGCAGGCAGACTCAAGTGGTCCTGTCTCCCTGAAACTGCAATGTTCATTCCGTGGGAGGAAAGGGCGAGGGACTGGCACAGAAGGCTGCCGGCAGATGCTGCTCTCCCCTTCTCTAGCAAGGCTGTCATCAGCCATCTGAGCTGAGGAGCCTGGAAAAGGGGAGTCAGAGCTGGCCGCCAGGAGAGAAACTAGAGGGGAGGATGCCAAGCATAGAGGCATCGTCAGGACCCCAAAGAGCCAAGTTGCAGGCTGAATGTTTTTGAACATCAAAGTCAAGCCAGGGCCCCAAAGAAGCCCAGACTTTCTTTGAAGCTGTTTTGTATACAGGCTGCAAGAGTGGGGAATGGCGCCAGTTAAGGCTCAGGGAGGCCTGATGCTGAGTTCAGTTCAACAGCTGCCTAGGGCAGCAACACCTGTAGGGTTATGGAGGAGCACGTGCTAGGGGCCAGGGGTGGGCCTGGGATGAGCCAGACTCAGTCCTGCCTTCAAGAGCCTTCTCATGCCCAGCCAGGAAGAATATAGTAATTCTGTGAATTCCTCTAATATGAGATCCAGCAGGATGAAGCCACAGGGAGGCACAGAATCCTGGGAGTTAGGAGAAGAAAGAAATCACATACTGTAGGGGTAGCTCAGCTCAGGGGTAGGAAGGTGTAGGACACTTGCCTAGCATGCTCAAGGTCCTAGATTCACCACTGAAAAAA
Source organism: Callospermophilus lateralis (assembly GCF_048772815.1). Classification (NCBI taxonomy): domain Eukaryota; kingdom Metazoa; phylum Chordata; class Mammalia; order Rodentia; family Sciuridae; genus Callospermophilus; species Callospermophilus lateralis. The sequence continues at coordinate 105,534,091 of NC_135307.1, read as the reverse complement.
AGGAAAACAGAAATCGTGTGGACTCACTGGAAATAAATGAATAGTTATTGAGAGGTCACTCTCAGGTGGACTCCAAACTAGACAACAGTCACATAAATTATCTCTTTAGGCTTTCAAGAGGCTCTGGGAGGTCAATTTTACACTCTTCTATAGATTAAGGCTCTGAGAGGTTAACTAACTTGCCCAAACTCAGCTCGTTCCTGCCAGAACTAGGACTGAGTATCCGTGTTTTGATTTCAAGCCCAGTGTACTTTCCACCACACTGAGCGGATTCCTGGGGGAAATCATAAAACGCCTCATGTGTTATTTAATGGCGTGGAAAGACGTTCAAGAGATACAGCTAAGTGGATAAGAAAGGTTATGTGATCCAACTCTTATTACATATACACATTTATTTATTCTAGAAATATTAAGACTAATGTATTTTCTACCCTCGTTCTATCAGGTAACTACCTCTGAGTGTTAAAGCTGGGGGTGTTTTAAATTTCTTTTAACAAATCTATATTTTACAAGTTTTCTACAGGAAACAACACTTAACATATTCATGAATACTAATAGAATTCTGCACTTTAAAAACTCCTTTGGTGGAGTTTTGTCTGAACAACAGTTTCCAAGTATTTTAGAGGTGCCTGAAGTGGGGGAACATCAGGGGATGTCTAGAAATCTCAGCTGAATAAGAGCAAATGTACAGAAGCAGGAAGTGTTATGACTAGTTTTGCATCCGTGTATGCAGGGAACGCAGATTTAGGTGCCATTATAACAGGAGGACCAAGTAGGAGGGGAGGACATTGGGGGTGACTATGGGTATCAGGGAAGCTGCTATTGCCTTGGAAGGCCCTGAATTCCAGGTTAAAGATTTCATGCTGAGTTCCATAGATTATGAAGGAATTAAATCAGAGGGGGTGGCCCTGGAGATGCTGTACTAAAGGTAACCCCTTTAATGCCCTCAGGAATTAAGTGAGGGTTGTGTGTAAGAGGTCGGGTTTTCAATATGGAAGCATAAGGGAAGTACCTTTTTTCCTGCCTAGAAGGGCCTGGATTGTGGCACACTATCACCACCTGGTGGTCATATAGCCAAATTGTAGGGCTAAAAGGTCCAATCATGGCCCTGATTGTAGAGAAATTATTCCAGCAAAGCCAAAAATCCTAGTTGTCAGATTATCTGCATAATTCCAAAGCTCTAAAAGTTTATAAGTATATGGATAAAGAGTCTGAATGTCTCCAAAGTTGGAGACACTGCTTCTTCAAGCAATTCAGAATTGTTCAAACCCAGCAGATAGAGAAAAAAACATTATATCTCCAGGCATATACAAATCTCCAGGTCCAGCAGGAGGTTGACTTCTCAATAGCTTTGAGCCTTGAATTGAAGGCAAAAAAGCTTTCTTAATAATTCCTAGCAGGTTGACATTTAGAAGACTTAACTGCTGAGCATCAGGCAAGCAGTGATTTTTACAGAAGCTCTTGTTTCAGCTGATTCCACGGCCTGATGAGATGTCATTACAAGAACTGGATTTTGGACAGAAGTGTTGGCGTGCCGCTGATTCTGTGATTTTTGTCACCTCATCTGATTTGAGACACCTTTTGGCAACTATGCCTTCTTCTTTATCATACTCTGTTGTAATTCCGGGGATGCCTGGTCTTAAGGTGAGCAGAGCTGGGCTCAGAGATATGTGTGTCAGTGGGAGGTTGTGGAGACAAGGACAGAGATTGTCATGGAGATGTAAATGAGAGAAAAGAGTCCACTACCATGTTGGCCACAGGCAGGCAGAGTAGCCATGGACAGCACTGGAAACATCTGTTCTGCCTTACACGCTGCCCTCTGCGGTGGGATGAGCACAGCCAGCAGTCCTGAGGGCAGGGTCCTCTCCCTGGCTCTGCCTCTCACTAGCTCTGTGACTTTGGGTAAAATGATCTTTCTGAGGTTACATGATCCTTTGCTGTAAAGCTAGATTTTACATTTGCCCCATCTTTAATATCACTTGCTGTGAGGCTAAAACAAAAACATTGAGTATGAATACAGGACAGTATAGTAGTTATCAAAGGATGTACAACTTCTTTGGAAAAGTCCAAGTGCTACATTAGGTTTACTTCTTATTCTCTTTCTTCTTGCCTTCTATTCTCCCTCCCATTCCTATTCCTATTCTCTGTCTCCTCCTGGTCTTATCTCTGTTCCTGTCCCTGACCCCCTCTCTGGTCAGATTCAGAGGCTGATGTAGGGGATTAGTCTGTCATCCCAAGTGTCTTTCCAGTGCTTGGCATGGAATAGATAAATATTCTGCAGAAACTGCTTGGTTTAATAGGTCCTGAATACCATTGGTGTGATTCATGTCTCCTCACCAAGGTTCTTAGTAACCTCTTAAGGAAACTGTTCTTCAAAAAATTTCAGGCTTAAGCTGCAGTCTTTATGTTTGCTGTGTTTATCCTGCACATCTCAGGATATCCTCCCTTTGGGATGATGGGTCCACTCTTAAGTGATTCCCTATGCAGAGAAGTGTGAGAACTTGTATCTGATGGCAGCCCAGCACGTACCCAGCAGGAAGGTTTCAGAGCCCAACCTTTAGCTGGAGTCAGGGTTCTGCTTCTTAGGATTGTGTGACCTTGAACAAGTTCCTTAACCTTTCAGGCTTTACATTATTCATCTTTGAGCTGAAAAATCTATACACCTTGGAGTGGTTGTGGGGATTAAATGAGATGAGTAAAAATGCCTGTTTTAAAGGGTAGATATTAACTTTAGTAGTTTAACAAAGTGTTACCTATAAGTTTAACATTTCCACCTGCCCTGGACTATTAAGAATGATATGCAGATTTTCAGCTTCAGGTTCAAGATGGGATGTTGCATTCCTTCTTTCATCAGAGTTCCTTTCCCCCAGTTTTGTTCCATGTTGTCTTTCTAACATGATCCACAAAGCCCCAGGGTTCTGCAGGGTGGGGTGTTGGTGGGACCTAGGCCTCTGATCTATTTTACATCTTGAAGTCTGGAATGGGTTTTATTTTCTACAGACAAAAAAAAAAAAAAAAAAAAAATTTTGAAAACTTTGGTCTAGGATGCAGACACTGGATCAAAAATGGGAATTAGATAAAGGAGTAGATTTTGGTAGGATGTAGCAGCTATAATATCACAGAAATGCTGTGGGAATGCAGAGGGGACTTGGATACACACAGCCAATCTTGAACTGTGAAGTCGATGGGTCTGTCATTGCCACAAGAAGGAAACCCAGTGGATGACAGCGAGCATTGCATCTGCAATCAATTTTTCAATTGTCGGTGTGTTCCTAGTCGAAAGCTGGTAGCAAGTTAACTATATCACTCAACACCTGGTGTGGTTTTGACTCAGGAAGATACTTCCTAGTTTAAAGCATCAGGAAAGTAGAAAGAATAAAACTGTCTAGAACACACAAATGCTGTGTCTCACAGTTATAACTGTTTCCTCTTTGGGGTTGGAGAAGAAGGCCTGGGGAGAAGAACAGGGTGCTTACTCCTTAGTAGGAGCTGCAGCAGGTACAAAGGAACTTCAGGAGTGGGTTGGAGGTGCAGTGCAAGGGGATTGGGGCAAAGACTTTGAAAAGATTCTCTGCTGAGCCAGGTGCAGTGGTGCACAACTGTAATCCCAGTGATTTGGGAGACTGAGGCAGGAGAAGTGCTCAAATTTGAGACCAGCCTCAGCATTTAGCAAGAGCCTGCCTCAAAATAAAAATAAAAATGCACAAGGGCTGGGGATGTAGCTCAGGTAGCTGGGTTGATCTTGTGCTTTTGGGGTTTGGGTGGTTTGGGGTTGCATAAGTATTTAAACTGCTAAGCAATTTACTGGGCCCAGCCTCATTGATCTGATTGATTTGGATCAGATGCCTCTGTCAATTATACGCTATGTAGCCTTGGGCAAATTATTTTATCTCAGCCAAGCCTCAATTTCTCCATGTGAATCATGGGGACAACAGCCTCTTTGGGAAAAAGAAATGACAGGTAAAGAGTTTGGTGTGGTCCTTTGTGTGTAAGTTCTCAGCATCCCTGGGTTCAATCCCTGTACTAATATATATATATATATTCTCAGCTGCTCATAAACAACATGGCATTTTATTTTTTTAGTTATTGATAGACCTTTATTTATTTATATGTGGTACTAAGAATCAAACCCAGAGCATCCCAAGCAAATGTGCTACCTGTAAGTCACAGCCCCAGCCCCTCTATTTTTTAATTGACATAAAACCATTGCACATATTTATGGGGTACAATGTAATGTTTCAACACATGTATGCAAGGAACAGCCTGATATTCTTTGGTATTCAGGGGCATTTAGAGTTTTGTGGTATTCCTGGAAAGTGCTCTGTAATTACTTGGAACAGTTATATGTCATTGTTATACTTCTATATCTCTTAATTTTCCAAACATCAGCCTTTCAGCTTCCAGATTTCATTAGCCTTTAACAGGAACCCTCCATATAATCTGAAGATCTAGTACAGAAAGAGGTGTTAATTTAGGCCTTACTGATTCAGAATGTGTGATAACTGTGTCAGAGATGGAGAAAAATTGTAACCAGTCCCGCTGAGGAGGAAAATGCTTGCCAGAGCAGGTTCATACATGCTCGCAGGATCTACCTAACAAGGACAAAAGTGAGTAGGTATTTAAGAGCACACAAAGTGATATCCTAGTTGCAACCCCTTCTTGCCTTTTCTTTGAAGCAGGACCTCCATTAGTTAGTGGTTGAATTATTTAGGTTTGTATTACTCTGCTTGGTAAAAATAATGACACCTGATTATTCTGGAAAAGCAAGCTTTTGTCTTTTTAAAATTATTCTATCCCTCCACACCCAGTCTCCTCAATTGGTTTGAAGGCCCAGGTTCACCACAAAGGTATGTGATCAGCTGCACAGCACTTGCTATTGACTTTTAGGTTTGAGGACAGCAGGAAGGCAACAGAAGAAGGAAGGATCTCTAGGGTTCTAATGAAACCTTGCCCTCAAAGTCAGGAAAGCTGCCAGTTACTACATAATCAAGAATACAAACTCCACAGATTTTGATGTGAGACAGGATGTGGAACCACCTGGGCTGGCTAGCTGGCTGGCTGTTCCACGGATGTAGACACCTACACTCCCTGGGGGATGAACTCTCCACTAGTATGATCTTGTGCTTTGAGGGTTTGGGTGGTTTGGGGTTGCGTAAGTATTTAAACTGCCAAGCAATTTACTAGGCCCAGCCTCAGTGATCTGATTGATTTGGATCACATGCCTCTGTCAATTATACACTATGTGGCCTTGGGCAAATTATTTCATCTCAGCCAATCCTCAATTTCTCCATGTGAATCATGGGGATAACAGCCTCTTTGGAAGAAAGAAATGACAGGTAAAAGAGTTTGGTGTGGTCCTTTGTGTGTATGTTCTCGGCAAATGTTAAGTCTGTTTGTTAGAGAGCTGAAGGGTGGTTTTGTAAAGAGAGGATGGCACCAGATCTCCTATGACATTCTCTATGGACACCTTTGCCCCAGAGCAAACCAGCAGCCAGGATTCCTCCTTTTCCAGCTACCAGGACTTTTATGTCCCCTGTGTGTTCAGCTCTCTACATGCCTGGTCTCCAGGTCTACTTTCTTCTCTCAGCAGCTCTCCCTCCCTCCATAGGAAGCACTCATCTGGAATTGTTTTTATTTGAAGATTAGCCTCCTGTGTACGTGTAGGTTGCTGCTGCTCTTTTCATGCTTTGTCTAATTTTTCAGATTCCAGAACCTTCTACATGTCCTACCCTCCAAGGCCTTTACCTTTCCAGGAGGAATTTTTGTGTTCTGGAATGCTGACTTACCTCTGAACAGACGTGCATAGGTTCTCTGTCCCATCATGATGGTGTCTAGATATCCTTGCCTAGAGCTCCTGGTGTCTCCTGAAACACTGATCTGCGTGGTTTCTCTTCTGGGCCCCGACCCTCTGCCTGTTTAGCTCCTATGTAGCCTTCCATGCTTTGGTGTCCTGATACTAAAGCATGTGAGATATACAGACATATACACACACAAATAAATGGAGAAATAGGTAATTTGAAAATAATAAGTAGAGTTTTGACAAAACTCCTCTGAAATGGATGGAAAGAAGCCCGTGGCTTGTAACTGTGTTGAGTGTGTGTCCACTGCTACCGAAGTCATTGGCATCGACTCTTACTTATGGCCTTATCACCCAACATCTATCAGCTCCCTGCGCCTTGTGAGCTGCTCTGCAGAGTGCAGAGCGACACGTGGATGGGAAGACCTGCTCTGACCCTATTAAATGGACCATACATCAATTCTATGTTCTGTCACATTCCCTAGTAATAGTGGCCTTGTTTCCGGTTTCATCTTGAAGATTCTAAGTAGCTGGAAACTGTAATAGAAAGCTCAATTATCAAGCTGGCTAATGTAGCTTATAGATAAGTGAAGCAGACCTGGATTCTGTATCTGGAGAATTCATTTATGGTCCCAGCTCATTCACCTAATCTGAGAAAGGTTCTTCTTCCTCATTTTTTTTGTTTTATTTTTTAGTAAAAGGAGGCAGTAGCTTTAGGTGAGCCACAGCTAGAATTCTGTTAAGTAAAAAAAAAAATCATTTAAAAATGTCTGTATTACCAGAGAGGCACATGAATTGCGGTCTCCTTGCCCCCTGATGTTACAGTTGTTGGATCCCATGACTGAGACCACTCCCCGTGAGGCTTAGGACTGTTAGCAACAGAAATGCCCCCATTGGCAGCATCTCTCCTTCATGAACATTCCAGCCCTCATGGCTGGTCTTATGTGACAGGCCTTTTGCCAGAATCAGCTTCTTTAAAAATACAGGTTGACTTAGCTGTTTCTTCTGCTGCTGCCTTTAAAATTTTTTAGTTCATGCAAAATGAAAATCAGACATTTGGAACCATTACTACTGTAATGACCTAGGACCAAGGACTGGATCACGTGGTCATGAGGCACATTTTTCTGTGGGATTGAAGATGATCCAGGACACTTTTACATGTGTACATATGACAATAAAAACTACATATTACTCAGCAAAGCAAATTCCCTAAAGCTAATGGAAATCATGTCATTCCTATCCATGAGATATTTTTCAAGGGCATCTTTTAATTTCTTCCTGGTTACAGAAATAAATATATGCTCATTATGGAATAGAAAAACAACAATAAAATATCCTCGAAATGGCTACCTTCAACATCTACGCATGTATATATACATTTCTATTTTCGGATATCTGCATTATGCCTTTGGCATCAAACATAGTATTTTATGCATTTCTCATATGATTTGAAATAGTTCAAATCATTATTTTCCATGGCAATATATGCAGTCCATAATGGTTGTATCATCATTTATTTAACTGTTGCCATAAAATATCAGTATATTTTTATTTAGACATGAGTTTGATTTCTGAAAATGGCTTTGTGATAGAAGGACAAATTGGTCTTTGGACTAACAGATTTGAAGTTCATATTAACTGTGAGAAAAAATTGCCTGTAATTTGCACCTTCCAATTTTCTATTCTACCCACAATCTAAGTTGATGAATGTTTAAAGATTCAAATAATACATAGGACTTATTTTGGAGATACTATTTTTGTAGTTAGATGCGCTCAAACCAGTAGTAGAGATAAGAATCATCAAAGCAATGAAACATTAAGAAAAGGTAGGAAGGGAAGAACACTGATGTTTTTGGAGCACATGCTCTGTGGATGCTCATCCGTTATCTCATAAGTTCTCATAACTAGTCCCAGAGGTCAGTGTTATTGTCCTGGTTTCACAGAAGACAATGCTGAGCTCAGGGAGGTTCTGCACTTGCCTAGGTTTATGTAGCTGGAAAAATGGAAGAACCAGCATTTGAATCCAGGTCTGTAAAATCTAAAATCCACATTTTCCCTGTATTAAATCATGCTTTCTAAATACGATTAAACTCCAGACTGAGGTTATTGCTGCCAGCTTTCCTGCCCAATATCACTGTAAAGCTCTCAAAGAAATTCAGAAAGATAATCTTTAAGGTTGGAATTTTCTGTTTCTTGGAACCACTTGGGGGCAGATATAGGATCCACCATCCTTCCAGCCCAGCAGCATCTCTTCTCCTTCTCCCTGAACCATAGCAATTCAGCTTTTCCCCCGTTTGTATATTGGGCTTCAGAGTGCTTCACTGGAATGCAATTGATGTCCTGTAGGAACTTGACTCAAAGCAGATCTATACTCACCCCACTGCAAAATGGGCCTGTTAAATTGGTACTTTATCCCAAAACATCCTTCCCAGATTTCCTATAGAAATTTTCCTCCATTGAGCCAATTTTGTTGTTTGAGACTTAGAGAAGAAATAAAAAGAATTTTCTTTGTGTTAACTCTGCATTGCAGTGTTTATGTCTCCACTTAGGAAGATAGTTTTCTTCATAACCCCCTACAATTGCCCACTTGGAGGATTTCCTTTCTTTCCTATGATAGGTGTAAAATAGCATGCAGTCCTGGCACTGACCTTGTGGCACACCATGGTTCTCAACACCTTTGCAGCTTAATCCCACGAATTCAAGCAATTCCTGAGCTCAGGCCCTCACCACAGACTCAGTGATGTCTTTTTATCTACCTTCTTTTCATGCTTCACATTTACAGAATGCTATTTCCCAAGGAATTTTTCTCCATTTATTTGAAATACTAATAAGAATACATTTATTTACTGAATATTAAAGTTCAATAATAAGATTCTACTGTGTGAAACGAAGTTCAACACTAAGCAACAATGGTGTGGGAAAATGTGTAATGTAATGTGAACTTGCAAATTATAAAAAAGTTGTATTTATCACTTCATGGTTGCTTTACATATATACCTTAGGCCACAAACCCAATGAGCTAGTATCTATGAACAGGAAACAGCTCTCCTGGCGACTGTAATTGAAGGTACACTTGTGTATTACTGTTTGAGCTATTACTGTTTGGTCTTGTCAGTTCTTGGTTAGTGATGCTTGTCAGTAACTCCAGGGCTCACGTGGTTTACTGATGTAAGTTTGCATGACACTTTCACATCCTTTCATTTATTTTCCCACTTTCACATCCTTTCACTGTAGGTATGGGTTGGTGCTCCCACTTTATAGATAAGCCAACTGAGGTCATATCCTCCCCGATCACAGAGAAGAAACTGGATTGAGTTGTCTTCTACCTCAGAGTCTGCTGCATAGTATTTGATTTTCAGAACTGGGTAGCATTTATGCCTTTTATCATCTGGGTGCCCTTGTCTTCATGTCCTCACGAGATAAAAATTCTCAGTAAACATACATATTTGTACTTAAACAAATGAATGTTTTGCATTCACAACCGAAAGCTAAACTTCACAAAACGCATTTGGTGAGAGCTGATCCCTCTCCATGGACAGCTGCCTACCCTGTTAGAATGTAGGACCTACACCCACTGTCGCTGCACGTGCCAACGCGGTGTGATCGCTCCGAACGCGGTTATCACTCTCCGTCAGTACCCCGCCTGAATGTATGAATGCAAGACAGTGTGGTATTTTGGAACATGATGTTAAGTTTCCTGATTGGAAATGTTCTTGAACTAAAATATCCTCCATGACAAGCTTTTTTTTGTGTGTGGTTAAAAATAAAGATCAGCATCTCGCAGGTTACCCGATCTGCTAATTACTTAGACTTCAGATCAGGTATTTGTGGGTGAAATTAGCATGCAATAACCATCGGGTTTTGACCAAGGCTTCTGATGGAAGAAAGGGATCGCTGTAGGTGATAAACTGGTAAGAAAAAAAGCAGCACATTTTCAAGGTTAAATTTGATCTCCTAGGTTAAATGATGGCTTAAAGTCTTAATGATGTTCAGCCAGGGAGCTGGGTGAACAGGGGAGGCAAAGCTGCTTCCTTCTCAGGGGAGAGCTGTGTCAAAGGGTGTGGTTTTTCATTCAAAGAGGCTGATGACTGGAACTCCTGATGCAGGTTAAGTCCCCCCTTTCATGGTGTAGGAGGCTCTGCAGGAGCTGGTTATTTTCCAATTAGCAAAAGGGAAGAGGCTGTTCTTGCATCAGAGACTCTGACTTACATTTTTGTATCTATCTAGCTCTGTAACAATCTCTCTCTCTCTCTCTCTCTCTCTCTCTCTCTCTCTCTGTCTCTGTATTTATGTTACTCTATACTTACAGTTTCTGAGATCTAGTCTTCAAATGACTGAGGTTGGATCGGGAGGAAAGACCCTCCTGTGTCTGAACACTTCTCCCCTTGATGTCCCCTGTCCTTGGTTAAAGGTGTTACCTAAATGTAAACACAGCGTGGACACTACTTTTTCCTTTCCATCCTCCCCACTCCATCCCTGCTTGTATCCTTCAAATGGCGTAGAATATGCTTCAGAATGACTCACCCTCAAAAAGGAACGGGACCTTTTTAATTCTCCAAAGTGCACTGTCACCCAATATTGCTTCAGCTGACATGACAATGCCCCCAACAGTCTAACCAAGAACGCTTTCCTAGCCTCTTTGGGTCTCAGTGGCCACATTTGCAAACAGGGGAAAGTAGCAGTACCCATGTCAAAAGATTGGATGAGGAGTGCATGTGTGAATGTTTGTGAAGAACTTAGAGGAATGGCTGGTTTCTCGTAAGTTGTTAAAATTTGTTCATTCAATAAAGTCAGAGATTGACTGACACCCAGGAGATAATGAACTATGTAGCCATTCAGTCATTATTAGTAGATAAAAACAATGTGCTTTAGGCCAACATTAGCTGCCCTAGAGGAGGGATGGAAGGTTAGTGTCTAAAGCATGCTGCAGCTTACCCAACCCCCACCGACTCCAGGAAGTTGAGAACCCAGGACTTGTAAAAGCATCTGGCTGATCTCCAGTGGAGATGACACTTCAGGGAGGAGGAGACCAACAGGCCTTCTTTAAGCCAAGCCAGATCATCACGTATTTGCCCACTGTCTGGAGGAGTGGAAAACTCCATGCTGTCACTTCAAGCACTCTGGGGATCACATCTGTCAGGGTGAAATTGCTCGTCCCACACTCTGGGGACAGGGACTTGGAATCCAAGTCTGACATGTGATCAACACTCTGTTTGGGATAGTGGTCACAGCAAACTCTTCTGGAAGGGAATTTGGTATGATTTTCTGCAAGTCAGTGTGCAGCTGGGCTGGGCTTTGGCACATCTCCTTGTGAATTGAACTGTGGCTTTCCATGCTCTCTAGGGTTTGGGATTTGGCTCCAACGGAGGAACATACACATACCTCAAAGGCCTGATACTATTGCTCTTCAGTTCTGCATATTATGGAATTTTACTGATCTGAGTCTGAGGCATGGGCGATTATCCCAAAGTACTTGGGTTCTTATCCATTCATTCCACAGTGCAAGCATTTGTTTATGCTTTTATTGAACAGTCTAATGACAGCTGACTGTGTGACAGTCAGCAAGGTGGGGCTAGTCACTAGACTAGATTGTAAAGAGAACCAAAACCTTTAAAACATATTCACAAGTGGGAGAGATTTGTGTAAAATCAATCACAAGAAATTTTTCTTTATCTCTTTTGTGAATACCCAGTGCCTTTTGTAGCACCTAGCACATGAGGATAGGGGTGTCCCTTAAATCTTGGCTAATGGAGAACAGTGGGGTAAATGGTACAGCAAAGCTGGGGACAAAGTCCGTGAGAACCAAATATATCATGTTTATGAAGCACAAACACCTAATTGTGTCCAGTGACTTGAATTTTGCAATTTGGTTTTATATTCACTGTATTGCTTAGTTTTTACATAAATAACTCCTTGAATTTAATTTCTTATTTCCTTTATAGACGAAACACAGAGGATCTAACTACCTCCCCAGTATCACACAGCCCACAGTGGTTACCATTCCCGACATAAAACTGTCTCTGGACTGAAATTCATGACATTCCTATGTTTATGCCAAAGGAGCTATTATCGTTTCTCTAGGAAGTGTCAAAACCTTATGTTTCAGATGTTATAATCTTCTCCCATTTGGCTAGAATGCCTGGATTTGGTCATTTATTTATCTACACACACATACTGAGTTCTACATGCTAGGTGCTAACTTAATTAATTATTCTGTCTAAGATTTACTACATGTAAGATGTAGGGTTTTCCAGTGTTCCAAAGCTTGGAAAAGGATAAATTGTTCTCTACCTTGACACCATATTGATCACGCTATTGTTTGGGTGATTTAGAAGGAACAGGAGGCTCTGACAATACCCAGGCTCCTCAGCAGGAACATTCCTCTCACCAGTGCCTACACAAGATGAATGGCATTGAGCTGAAGCTGCTCCGTCCATCTTTACAACCTGGAAAAATCCATCTAAAAAGCCAAACCAAATCCTCTGTAGGGCTAGCACTAAGCCGTGGAAGTTTACTCTCTGTTTTCACCTCGGAGGATTTAATGTCATCTGTAGAATGGGGTGCTGGAGAAGAAGCCAGTTCCTGAGGGTCTTTATCTTTTTTTCCAAGCCTTGGCTGTAGTTCATCTCCCTAACCTAAATGATGGCTTTTATAATGCCATAGCTATCAAAATTTCCCTTCTTCCTAGACCGCCTCAGCCTCCTAGGGTCTCAGGCTTCCTGTTTGCTTTTCACTCCCACAGATTCCTGCTGGGCTGTTCTCTGGCGCCATCTCCTTGGTCCCTGGGGAGGATAATAGAGAGGAGCTGAGAAGATTCTGTGGAGCTGGCTCTTCCTGGGCCATTTTATGACTCATGGACTATAGGGGGTGCTGGCCTCTGGGCCGGAGAACTTGTTTCTTCCTTTCTGCTTAAAAGAAAGTACTCAAGGACCCACTGTCTCAGGCAGCCAGCCGCCTTTTCCACAGAAGGTGGGAATGGTATTGGACCATTTGCAAAAGTGACAAAACAAACAAACAAACAACTCTAGAATTATCCTAAAAATGGTAACGGGAACAGATTTCTAAATATTTTATTACATCTCTTCTGACGCCGCCCGCCCCCCCCCCCTTGTTTTTTCCTCTTTTCCTCTGCTTTATACCCTTTAAAAAAAGAAAGAAGTGACAAGGAACTGGCTTCTTCCCCAATCAAGAGTAGGAACAGTCCTTTGGCTTTTGAACAGCTCATGAGATTTTTCTTATGCAAAAGTTTCAGGGAATATCTTCCAAAAAAGTCATGAGTGAGGAGGGTAAATGGTTGCAGCTGGATTAACACCCTGCCTTCTGGGTTCTGAGACCCCGGTGGCATCTTTCTCTGCACAGTTGTCCCTGTTTTCTAGAACACAATGTGGAATGCTCACTTGCCCGTTCCTGCTTCTGCTGGGTTAAAACACCAGGGTCTCCCTCTACCTTGAGCGTGGGGAGGAGAAAGTGATGCTCTTGCGAGGTGTCTGAATCCTTGGATCTGGGCCCAGTGATTCACCACATTTGCTGTTTCTAAACACATCATCCGCCTTTGTCAAGTTTCTGCTGTGGTTGGATAATTAATGTTATTGGAGGAAACGAGGAATTTTTTCCCCCTCACAGCTGAAGATGAGACAATTTGTCAAGCATCACACAAGCGTATTTTGCTTAATCTTTCCCATTGGAACAGTCTCTGTTACCCAATAGGCCAAGGATTCTTCCCAAGATCTTCCCATGCCTGAGGCCACAGCTCCCCAAGAGCCAGGATCCATTAAGAGAGGGCAAAGAAGCAACTCTCCTAGCTATTACTCTGTAGCTTTCTCTTTTTCTCACTTTCTTTTTTTTTCCTTCTCAATTTGGAAACACTTTTCATCCCTTCTCTTGAGTTGGATTGGGCTGGTTTTCAGGTTTGATGTTTGCGTGCCTGGAGAGGATTCATTTCCTTCAACTTCTGGAGCCAGGTGAGTGATGGTCTTCGCTGTACATCTCTGAGGTACCCAGACAAATGTTCCTTACCAGGGCTCACCTCCTTTTCCTAGTGCCAGAATCAGAACCAACACTGTCCCCATTTCTCAACAAGTGTTTCTGCCATAACCAGCAGGGCCAGTGACAGTGCCACTCAGTACCCACACCCTCACTCTCACTGAGGCACAAACACCAAAATTACCTCAGCTCAGTTCCATTTTCTTTCCCACTCAAAAAAAAAAAAAAAAAAAAAAAAAAAAGAAAAAGAAACCTGAATGCAGGGCTGTGAGGGGGAATTTATTATGTGGTAACCTTGAATTTCCTCTAATTTATGAAGTAAAAGCTTAATTGTTTGGAAACTTTAGAACTTGTACTATTCTTAGCCACAAATGGCTCATGACACATCTGGAATGATAGGTCACCTAGAGTCACTGAGAATGACTGCTTTCCACAGCAGAGATTTTTCCACAGCCGTCTTGCCCAGAAGTTGGGTTGATAATGGAGTCTGTGGCTCACGGTTTCTTAGTGAATGGTATTTTCACCTTGAAAAACAGGTCATCAGAAGACTTATGAATCTGAGAGGCTTAAAGACCAGTAATTGTTTGATGATCTCAGGAAGGCTTAGGATATCCATATTGAAGCAATTTACCTGTGGGGTCTTTCTTGTCTTGCCCTTTCCTTCAGTATATATTTCCATTTCATAAATAGGATATGGTAAGAGGAAAAATGACATTCAAAAATCCAAAGAGGATTTTTGTTGGTGGAGAACAATGCCTTCAAAATTAGCTGTGATCTTTCAAAAGGATGACTTAGGCATCCGAAAAGAAGTAACTTCATACCTTGGAATTGGGAGATGGAGGAGATATAAAGAAAGGATTTGGTTAGGAGGGTGGCACACAAGCACTTGAGGCCCACATATCATGTAGAGCCACTAGCGTCTTGTCAACAGGCTGGGTGTGCTCACTGCAGGCAAGGTGTCTAAGTGACTAGAAGTAGGTTAGCTTGACAGAGTCTGTGCTTGAGGAGAGATCGATAGATGCCATTGAACATGAACGATAATGGCTGTGTCCTGCTCTAGCCTGGGCCTCCATGTCATTGTGTGCCCTTGCATAACACTTTGCTCCTGAGGGTTCTTAGCGATTGGAGAGAGCCCATGCATGAAACCTATGATCCAGAATAACAAAGTTGTTACCCATGCATGTAGTTATGGAGAAGAATCGCCGTGGAGTTTTAGAGCCAGAAGAAAATTTAGAGCATGTCATGCCCAAATCCCCTCATGCAAATCAATTAACAAAAATTATATAGCCAAACATTCAAGTTGATGCCCTGTAATTAGTAACTGGAGTTTGAGGTACTCAACAAGGTAATAAAGCCCATTAACAGCCGTCAGACCCACTGAGTCTCTCTGGCACCGCTAGTGGGTTAGCAGCTGCTCACTGGATGGAGTAGCTGAAAGAAAGGAAATGTTTTCTCTCTGGGTGTGTTGGGCTCCATCCAGCCTATGCCAGTCACACCCCTATCTCCTTTTCTGTAAAAATTAGCAAACTTTTGCTTACTTGTCTAGAGGCTGGAGGAAGAGCAAAGCATTGAGGTATAAATCTTGGTGCAAGCTTATGTAATGGATTCCACATGCCATTCCCCCAGGGTAATGGACACAGCATTGAGACCTAGCCTCTTGGGATCCTGTAGTGTGTGCTCTTGGTGCTGGTGGCTCTTTTGATCCTGTCTGCACTCTCATGACTCTTTTTGCTAATGTGAGTCTCTGCTAAGACACCTTTCCTCCCTTAGTCTATCTGGTACCCTCGTATGCTCCAAAGGCCAATTTAGCTGTGACTTCCATTTTTTGCCCGAACCTGCAGTACATCAATCACCCCTCTGTCCACAACCATGCTTCGTGATTGCATCCATTAGTCTGTGAATTGCTTATTTATCTGTAAGTGCTTGGCTCTACTGCTCTTAACATTTTCTCAGTTTAACCTAGAGCCTGGCTTGAAGTTCTTACCTAATAAATACTTATGAAAGCATAAATAGATGTCCTTAAAAAAGGGCTCCTTTTGTTTTATTTCTACATAAAAAGTAAACTCTGTGAGGGCAGTGATGCCTATTTTGTTTACTAAATGCTCCAGCAGCTAGAATATTACTTAGCATACAGGAGAATTTCAATAAATATTTGTTTAATGAATGAATGGATTACAATGGATGAACTTTAAAAAAATTTTAACTCTACAGATGTTAGACTTTTGCTCACAAACATGACAGACTTAGAAGAGAGTGTTAGACCTGTGATGATGCCTTTCCTTGTGTGGATTTTGGTATGTGTGTCGTCTTGTCTAGTGCCACTTCCTTCTGTAGCTTCTTATCACGGAGAGTTGTGTGGCCCCTCAGCCATTCCCCACTTTAGGAATTGGGGAAGCTATGAGAGAATGTGAGTCTTAAGCATTGATTTCAGAAAAATGTCCACTTACCATGTGTGTTTATAACATTTATTTTGCTGTCACTGTCTTTCCTGGCTTCTCATTCTCCACCAAGATATCTGGAAAAGGAGGCTGGAGGAGGTGCAGAGTTTGTTTGTTATTTTTAGTTTTTTGGAGAGAAGGTGTTGGGTTTCAGAGGAGACAGACCAGGTGCTGGTTGAGCACACAGACTGGATGGCATGATGCAGAGCCCATGTTTTATTTACTGGTTTCTCCTTGCCCCATTGTAGTGTTTTGCTTATAGTAAGTGTTTAATAAATAACTGAAGTTTAAAGTAAATGTTTGATAAATTTCATCTTCAGAAAGACTATTAGAGGTCAGAACTTTGAAACTTTCTGTTAACAAAATGAAGAGGACGGTGCCAGAGAGGGGATATGCAGCTCAAAGCGTCACATTTCTCTCGTAGTGATAAACAACAGTGGCAGTGCTTGTCCTGTGGGGTAAACCTCATGGGACATTTGTATTGTAAAGATGCATGACTATGGGTTGCTCCAGTAGTTTAGAATCTGGGGGTGGGTTTCAGTACTTCTATTTGCCTATTCAGCTCCACTTGGTACTCAAATGTCATGACTTGATAATGATTAAGAGCTGTGGTCCAGATATGTCTTCCCCAAAGTAAAGAATAAAAGAGGAAGGTCCATTCATTCACTCAGCCCATTTATTGGTCACTCATTAAGCATATGACACTGCACTTGGTTCCTGGTAGAGGAGCACCAGATGAGGAACTTCTAGTTCAGGGTGTAGTCCTGGAACTTTTGCTTAACAGCTTGAAGTTTGGTGCCCTCTCCACATCAGGCTCGGCTGACATCCCAGAATGCCAGAAGCTCTCAGCTCATGTTCTATTAACTGGTATCATTTGCCTGTAGTGCTGGGTTGTAAATAAATCTAAGGGTACATTGGGTTTAAAGTAAAAGAACACCACCCGTGGTCTGTGGGTGGGGTCTGCTGTGGGAGATGGGTAGGGAGTAGCGTGTATTCAGTTTCACTCCATTCCCAGGTGAGATAATCCCTGAGGTTCCCACTCTTGGGTTCTGTACTGCTTAAGACCTTGAGTCTTTTCCTCTTAAGAATGTAAAACCTTACCAGATAAGGCATGGTTCTGTTTAATTTCATGTAAAAAAAATGAAAGCAATAAAGGGCAGCCGAAGCAATGTGATGATTACAAATATCTATTTATTAGTAGAGAAATGACAATTTTACTACAAACACATTTTTCTTTTCAGACCATTGGCCTTAAATAGAACCAAAGAAAGGTATGATTTCCCTGGGTCAAATTAGTCTCCATATACTGCAGTATGGAGTATTGAAAGGAATCCAAATCCACCGGTGGAATTCTGCCTGAGTTACTATTTAGCCTAAATGAAAGTTTAGTCATCTATGCCTCATTTCAGTGAAAACCTTGAATCTTTAAATAAGTCACATGAAGTTTAAAAATATAAGCAAGAGCCTTTTTGTATATTTTCGTCTAGGAGACAGATTTAACTCTAATTCGAAATTGTGTTTCATTAGGGATGTTTTCTTTCGACTATGAGTTTAAATTAAGGTTGTTATACATAATCATGTTAGCATAGGGAGGGCCGAACAAGGTCATAAAATGTGGACCAAATTTATGAGATGGTTTTATTTGTATGTACACATCATCTGTGAGTGCTCATCTATTTGTAAATGATGGCTGCACAATAGGTTTTTTTAAAATTGTATGCCCCATTTTAGAGAATGGCAATCACTGTAGAACTTTACAAGGTCAAAGAGGATCAAACAAATGAGGCCAGTAAGTGCTTTTCATGATTTTCCAATAATGAGTTTGTTCTGCTTCTAAGAAATATGGTAAACTATCCTTACCATGTGTGGTTCATTGCTACACAGAACCATAGACTGTTGAGTTGTATGAGATCTCCAAGTACATAACTTCCTACTGTACAAGCTTACAAGTTAAGTTTTAGAAGTGCATTAGATCATCACATAAAAGGAGTTTTGCCATGTGTGATATTTCTAAACTCTTGGGTCTTGTCTTCCATCTCTCTGGAAAGCTGGGACTGTTTACCTACTGCCTCCTGGATAGTCATAGCAGAGTTCAGAGGTTGGCATCACACCAGATTCCTTGATTCCTAGTCCAATATTTGCTCTGTCCTCAAATAATTAAGAAAATAAAGACAGAATTAACATAGCATACAGACCAGTGGATATGAGAGAGAAGAAAGGGGAGTTCTTATCCAATGACTTGGCCTTCCCGAATCCTGCTTGGCAGGCTGCTCAAGATTTTCTCCTGGGGGTATTTGTAGGTTTTGTCATCTCTGACAACAAGAAACAGGTAGCTAATCTTTAATAGTGTTTTCCCTTTGGTTGTGGAAGCTCCTGGCTAGTGTTCACATGGAACCTCCACAATTGTATTAATCATCTTGAGGTTAGTATATTTGCTTCCTCTTTTCCTCAGCACTGATTTATGGCATATCTGTGCTTTGTTGTAATCTTCAGATCCTCTCTGGAGGGTGGTAGGAAAGGCAATGAATAAATAAAAAGGAAGTGATCTAGAGAGAATGGTATCTTCTTAGTAGCTGGACCAAGTTCTTTTCTAGAAGTGGTGGTGGGTCCCCTTGATGAGGAAATAACTTGTCTGCTAAGCTCTCTGTAGGAGATAAGGGAGTCCTTGGGTGTCCAGGTTGCAAGGACAAGGTTTCTTCATGGCTGAAGAGGCACAGGAAGGATCACTGGTGGGGTTGCTAGGCTCAGAGAAATGTGGGAAGAGACTGTGTGATGGAGACCCCTTTCATAGGCCCTTCGGGTCTTCAGAAAGGTGAACAATCACAATAGACCAGAGTTCCTTGATTCTCTCATGGAAGCTGGTGATGAGCCTGCCTCCTCTGGCGGAAGTGGCATAGGAAGAGTCAGAGGACTGGGTGAAGTCTGATGCCTGGCTTACATGTGTTTGTGAAAGTCACATTTTAGCATTTGGAATCCCCAGTTGTAACTTCTTTTCATTCATTGGAAGCATCCTCAAGGGCAGCAAAGCAAACTGCCTGATGCGAAGCTCAACAGAGCTGGAAAGGGAGCCCCCTTCTTAGAGATGTCCCTGCAGGTAGTGTCCTCTCCTCTCAGTGCTTCCTGTGTGGAGTTTGTAGTTCCCTTCATTTAATCAGCTTTCAGAACCAGTGACTGGGTAGATTTTGCCCATGTAGCAGATCATTTGGGCCTCCTTTCCCGTTGCACTAGTCCGCATGATCCCATGATTATTTTAGATTAACTTCTGAGTAGGTTTATAAGAACCTCTTAATAATGTCGAGCATTTGGTCAGACTATCTGCTTCACTTTTTGACCAGAATAAATTGGCCATGAAATCACTAGCAGTGCTATTCACATTGTTAAGCAATTCCTCCTTACCCTCTTTATGTTGTCCTTTCTTTTGGGGGAAAGTGTGGTTTAAATATATTTATTAGATCCTTTGTTAGTTCTCGATAGCAGGGGATCCATGGTGCCTCTTGCCTTGGCTCTACTTCCAGAGACTAGGGAGAGGCTTTCTGAGAGTGAACAAAGAGATGTCATGCCCTAGGTAGAAGATCACCTTTGGTTGCCTTTGTAGCCTAGTAGACCCCTTAGCATACGGGCAAGTGAGACCACAAGCCAGAGTCCAGTGCTGCCTTCTGAACACCCTACCTGGGTGTACTTGAAAAACCAGAAACCCAATATCCAACATGTAAAAATACAGCTGACCTAAGGCACTGATTGCATCCTCCCACCCTTTGTCTAAAATTCCCTAGAATTTATCCATGTAGCCTTCCTGGTAAAGGCTATTTCTAAGGTTAACTTGTTCTGTCATGTTGCTGCCATTTCCTCCACATGATACCTAGGCCTTAAGCAGGTTGAATTTACACAGTGAAGCAGAGAGGTACAACAACCTAAAGATATCTCTCTCTCCCTCTCTCTCTCTCTCTCTCTCTCTCTCTTTCACACACACACACACACACACACACACACACACACACACACACATATAAACACATGCACTTACTGACCTGTACTTCCTGAGATTGAAATTATGGGTGATCTCCACCCAGAACACTTGGACTTAGAAATGCAAAAGGAGTGTCCCTGAAAGTCTCCTAATTACTACTGTTCTTATCCTTTTCCACGAGAAATTGCCCATGGAAGGCCCACTTCCGTCTTAAACAATTCTATCTTTTTTCCTCTGCTTCCAACCTGTTTTCCGAGAGGAGTAGAACTGGAACCGCCCAAGCAAGGTGTGGAAACTTCCACTGCCCGTCAGTGTCTGTCCCACCTGTTGGGCTGCCCTCCGTGTCTTCTGGAGAGGGTGACTGGGACTTGCTGTACCCAAGCAACTTGGCCACCAGCAGGAACTGAAAGAGCCAAGCTCAAATGAGACTGGCCAGCTACCACAGAGGGCCAAAGTTACAGTTGCCCAACGCAGGAACTCTTCGGTGCCCCTCCTCATCCCCACAGTTGCCTCGGATGGTGAAAATGTCCACAGTTCTGTGTGATTCAAACTGTGGCTTTTTGGTTGACTCATGTGAAAGTTCTGGGGAATAAAATAAGACAGCCCGGAAATGGCCAGAAAGCATGAGGCATCTGCCAGAATTGGACTATTGTGATATTGGCCTGCGTGGTGCGTTCCAAGCGCTCAGGGGTGGCAGAGGAAATGGAATTCATTTAGTTCCCCTGTGACTGCCCCCCACCATGAATAGCCTGAAGAGGGTTTTCTTGTGAAAGCGTCTGCTTCAACCTTCTGTTTCTGTGCCGTGTTTTATTGTCTCCCCCTCCCTTGCTGCTGCTATTTTACTGCCTCTACCCTGACAAAGCACCAGGTTTATTCTCTCGCTCTGCGTGTTTGCCCGCTTGGGTGTCTAACCAATGTCTCAGCCTTAGCTAATACATTAGAATTTGAATAAATGTATAACAGCAGGTAGCAAGTGACTGGTGACAGGGTGACATATTGACTTAATATCTTGTGTAATGTGATATGAAGGATGTGCCTTTTGGTGTGTATTTTCATTTTAATTATTTTTTGTTGCTTTTCTTAGGCAGACACTTGTAGGCAGTTTTGAGTAATTGTCTGAAATCATTAACATGTTTATTAAATAAGGAAGCAGAGTGCATTATCTAGCGAATCAATTATGTAAATGCACAAAAAAGCATAAGAGATTGGTCTTTAACTGTTGCTGAACTGCATCCATTTTCTAAAGTATAGATGAAAGTTGCCGTGCGCATGGATGTCTGTGATTGGGGGGATGGGGCCATATGTAGATTGATTTCCCCCTTCTCAGAGTTTTAAAGCAGCAGCAATTAATTAGTGGCTGGCTTTGGGAGGGGCGGTTTCTGAGGTACAGCAACTAGTAGGGATTTATGTAGATCCTTCATGTTGATGACAACAGATGGTCGACAGAGAAGCAGAGCCATTGCTATTGAAGGGTCTGGGCAAAATGATGAACAGTGTCAGTGGAGCAGAAGAGATCGCTCCCCTCCTCTGGGTAACAGCAGTACTGTCTAGGTGAAAGCGCCTCAACAGATATGTGTAGAAAACCAATCCATCATCCATTTTGATTATTTATAATTAAAATATTTTTAGAAGATTTCTGCCATGGGCTCAAGTCTAATTTTTGGCAGCACTGCCTGTTTTATTTGGGAAGCAGTCGCATAGGATATTTGGAAACTCACTCAAAGCCCTCCCTATCCTATAATGTAATAATTAAATATTTTTTTTCTAACATTTAAGAGAAGCATTCTTTACTTATCTCTCCACTGCTTTTTAAAAAATCTCTGACTTTTGTGGTCTCATTTCTCTCCACAGATTCAAATAGTTACTCCCAGTGTAAGTTTCTGTTATGTGGCTTTGAGTCTAATGATTGAAAGAAAGCAGTGGCAATGTCCTGTACCTCTTGACTTGACATAGTTCCCTTGATCCTTCTGATGGCAGTCCAAAGAAGACTGGGGTGGAGATGCCACCTACTTGGAATTCTGTTTTAGTGAAAGGTTTCTATTCAGATTAAAGGGTACTCAAATGGAAATGAGAAGATGAAGACTAGCATTCTAGTTTGCAAAATTTAGCTTTCTGGTCAAAAGAAAGATATTTTGTCTTTTATCATTTCTTAGTCTGTGTTTCTTTGAAATGAACACTTTGCCACTTATTTTAACTTACCAATAGCTGCATATAATCTGTTTTGGAAGTTCATATAGTCTGGGAGGCAGGAGGATGTTGTAGAAAGTGGCAAACCTTTGCACAGGGACCAGACTCAGCCACTTTCATGCTACATCACAGAGAACCTGTCTTTTAACCTTTTTGCACTGCATTTCCATATTTATAAATTGGGAATAAGACATAGCTCATAGAGTTGTTAGGATTAAATTAGATATTGTATTAGAGTGCTTATTAGCATAATGGACACACAGGAGCCCTCAGTTTTCATTCCAAAAGTGTTTAGAACTGCTAGGCTTTGAATTAAATTGGTGTACTTTGCTATGCAGAAGGTAAATACATCCAGAGGCCTTACACAATTCCCTGTGTATAAGAATAAGTTTATGAAATTGAGCATGAAAGAATTTAGGTGACACTCTAGCTATGTAGCATGGAAATAAAAAGAAGGCTCTTAGTAACAGGTTCAGGCATAGACCATAAAGATATCTTTTCAGATAGATATTTCATGTTTGGATTTTCTTTTGACAAATATTATTTTAGAAAATAACGCATATACAGGATAAAAAATTCAGAATAGTATAAAAAGACATGCAATGAAACTTAATCCCCTTTCACTTTCAGATGCACTCCTGTGCCTCCCAAAAGTAACCAGTGTCAAAAACTTTGGTGCATATTTTGGGTATACATAGGAATCTGTCTGTAGGAATAATTCCTAGAAGTAGAGATTCTGGGTCAAAGGATGTGTGCATTTTCAATTTAGGAAGATATGCCAAGTTGCCTCCCAGAGGTCTTGGAGCGTCACATTCCTCTGCAACTGCATTTGCCAATAGCAGTGTTAACAACTCTGTGTTGGCAGCCCTTTTATCTTTGCTTATCTAAAGGGACAAATGACATTTATTGTTGTTTACATTTTGGTTGAGTAAAGCCAGAGCAGCATTTTCTTTGTCTGCGAGCCATTGGCTTTTCTTCTGTGATCTTCCTCTTACTCACAGTGGTGGAAGCTGAGCTTAGCGGCCTAGACCCTTCCTCAGGCAGCGGCTCATTCCCTCAGCTGCTGTGATGGGGACAGCACAAGGAATCGGTGGTTTAGTCTCCTTCTGGGATTGTTTCAACTGAGGTCAGCCCTTTAGCTGAAGTCTTCCCCTCTTCCTTAGAATACCTCATAGCCAAGGACTAGTCAATGTGAGACTGGAAAGGCTCAGCTCCCTTTTCACCAATTTGGGACAACTGTAAATGGCCATCCTGGCTCCAGAGCTGCCCAGGGAGCTAGTAACTAGTCTTACTTCCTTCCCTGTCCTCTAGATGCTCATCCTGAGGACTCTCCCAATAAACCTGCACACTGTTCTCCACCTTTATATCTGCTTCTCAGAGAGCCCAATGTAGGACACTAACCTTCCGCATTTTTACACAGAATCAGTGTCCTGTTCATAATGATTTGAAGGCATTCTACTTAGGAGAAATTAGCCTTTTATCTAACATGTGAGTCGCAAACATTTTTGCCTCTTTGTCTTTTGCCTTTCTCTTTGTTGTCAATATTCTTCGCCTTTCAAAAGTTTCAATGCTAATGCAAATTTATAAGTTTTTTCCCCTTTTATTTTGTCTTTTGATTTGTGGCATTTGGTTTTTGTCTGTTACCTAGTAGAGCCTTCCTGTACTTAGATTATTATTTTTTAAATATTCCCTTTTTTCTTCTAAGATCTTTATTTTGTACATTTAAATTTTAGAGCCATCTGGGACTTATTTTGATGTAAGATATGAGAATGGAATCAGCATTATTTTCACCCCACCGCTAGTAACTGGCCAAATGTACCAATGTATTTATTAGATTAATTCATGTGTCTCCCACACCTGAAATGCCAACTTTATTATGTAATAAATTTCTATGTGTATTATGTCTGTTTCTGAACTATTTTCTGCACAGATTTTTTTTTTTCACTGTTGCTTTGCTAGTAACAAACTATTCTAATTACCTTAGCTTTATAGTATGTTTTACTATCCAGTGGAATTAATAACCCCATATTTCAGAATTTTCCTGGCAGTTCTCACATGTTAATTTTTCATGTACATTTTAGAATTGACTTTCCAAGGTTCAAAGTATTCTTGTGGCATTTTTATTGGGATCACATTAAATTTATAAAGCAATGTAGGATGAAATAGCATCTTTACTAGTGAGTCTTTCTATCTCAGAACAAAGTATATCTTTCCATTAATTTGTCATCATTTATGTGTCTCTGTAGGATTTTAAATGTTTTTCTTGTGAGTTCTAACTCTCTTAAATTTCTCTTAAAAACATATTCCCTTTTTGCTCTTGTCAATAGCATCTTTCTCCTATATTTTTAAACTGGCTTTTGTTTGTATAAGAAAAGCTTTTTTTATGTACTAGTTTTGTAATCATTGAGCATAATTTTCTCTTACTATTTCCATTCTTTATCAGTTGTTCCTCTTTGGTTTTCTAGGTACATACATATGTCACCTGCAAAAATAATCCTTTTGCTTCCTAATGTTTACTATATGTGACTTTCTCCTAGTTGTACTGAGTGTGCAATTATGGAAGTGTGCAATTATGCAGTATTGGTAGTTACCATTCTCCTCTTAATAAGAATGACTCTTACACAGCAATATTAAATGTGATCTGGGTTTTTGAGTTATGATGTTTACATTTATATCTCTATTTTCTATTTTTAAAAGTACTTGCAGATTCCTGTTTTATTAAGAGCTTTTTATTAATAGAATGGATTTTGATTCTTATCAAACACTTTTTAGCACTGTGGATATGATTATATGGTCTTTTTCCTTTAACTTATCATACTATAAATTAAGAAGTGGAATTTCTGTTCTTGATCTTGGTATCCCTATCAGTAGCCTCATTATTCTATTATTATATTGGTAGATTCTGTTTGCTAATGTTTGAGTTTATATTTTTATGCCATTATTTTATAAGTTACATTGATCTGGATTTTCTTTCTTGGGTTATTTTATCAGGTTTGAAATCAGTTTTACATTTTTTTTTTAAATAACCTGGAAGTTTTCTTTCCTAAATACACATTTAAGCCCTTTAATGTGAATCAGCACAAAGCAGCTTGTTGTTGGCATCTTTGCCAGTGCTTCTCTGAATATTCTGAGAAGAAAATATTTGGTGAGTGATAGGTGATCATTGTCAAGGTTGGATCTGTCCTTGCCCAGCTGAAAAAGGAGAAGAGAGGCGCCAACAGATAAATTCCTGAGAAACTGAGAGATGCCAGAGGATCTAAGAAATGTGTCTGCAAGTGCTCAGAGAAGGCAGAAAACTGTGGGACTCAGCTGAAGCACTCTGGGAATCCACAGAAAAATTTTGGGGAGCTATTTAAGGTAACTATGATAACCAAAATTGATGTTGTCTATATTCTATGCAATCTGAAATTATGGATTTTTTAGTATTCACATGGTTATCCTGCAGTAAAATGTAAAATGGGAAAATGCTATCTTTGTTCCCTAGTGCTTAATTTGGAGACTTTCTCTATTTCATCTTCTTGTCCCTCCTTGTTCCTTCTCAGCCCAGGACCCACTTGGTGACGCTCACCTATGCAATACTCATCAGGATGCTTCTTCCCTGCCAAAGCCTCCCCTTTGTGTGCAGCTCCTTGGTAAGAGACTCCTAGTCCAAGCCAAGCTCAGGTGCAGGTTTGAGGCCTTGCATCCTTGAGTTTTGTAGGGCAATTTGACAATGCTTACAGCCAAAGCAGGTGGTTGTGACCTACCAGGCCAGCTGACAGGACTTCTGTGTGCCTGATGGAGCGTCGTTTCCAGCTCTGGCTGAGATGGTTAGGTCTTATCTTGATGAAATCAAACCATAATACCATTTGATTCCACCTCAGCAGTCTTACATCCCTGGAGGTGTTGGCTCCTTCTCCAAAGTCTTTCTGAGGTGTTTCCTCCAATACATTTCTAAAATTTAAAAAAAAAATGCATTTTTTCCAAGTCTCTTTCTTCTTTCTCATGCTAGATGGTGAGATTAAATTGGATCATTTCATTGCTGTTTTAGATTTTCTTTTGCTCTCTGGGTCTCTCTCTGCTAACCCTGAGCAACTGTTTTAGACTTTGCAACAGGAAGATGATTACATAATAATGTGTATTGGCTTAAAATTGTTCCAGCCACAAATTGTTCTGATAAATTCTTCCTTCCAAATTCTGCGCTTACCTGATCATAAAAAATTTACTCCCAATAACAGGTTGAAAATTTTAATGAACAAGATAAACTTTTGGATGTTACATTAACCCCAGAAATTGAAATTATACCCCTTTGTAAAGCCTATAAATATATCTCTGACATATGAATCCCAGGGTTTTGAAATATAGACAGAACTCCTTGATCAGGTTTTTGGCTTTAAAAATAAAGGGGATTTTTTGGAGCCCAATTTACACTTTTCCATAGTGATACTAACAGATAAGATACTGCAAATAGAATGGGAGTCGGCAGGATTTAGGGTTCTGAAAGGAGGTTTCTTGTGTGAAAAACAGCTTTCCTTGACAAGCTGCTTGTCAAGGTTTTCAGCAGCCTCTCTTTTCATTTATTTATTTGGTTTGAGGGAGTTAGGAAGGTGTTTGGTGTATTTTGTGCTGGCAGCTTACACGTCAAAAACACAGACTAAAAATATTCTCCAAAATATGAATATACAGTAGTTTCTCCTCCTCCTTCCTCTCCAGTTGGGAGTACCCATGTCAAAGTCCACACAAACAGTTGGCCTCTGGTAACACTGTTGCGGGTGGGCTTCTCCTCTGAGTTTTCTTTGTTCCTATCCTTAACCTCCCATTGGCTATCCCTTGCTAGGGTTTTGGGGTCCTCAGCAGTTCTCACTCTCATCAGTGCCTCTCCCATGTGTTGGGACCTTTCTCATAACTTCTGGCCACCTCTGGATCCTCTTTCCTGGTTTCATTGCTTTGGATGAAGGCATCCTTTGGAAGTTCAAGTAGAGAGCCATTAAAGGGTTCTATCCAGGTAGGAATGTCATTGATCCTTTGTTGAAGGAGGTGACACTTACACTGGATATTTAAGGATGCGTAGAATTTCCACAGGCTGGTTTATTAGGCACACCTGTGTTGGTACATTAGGCTTCTACCTGGTGATGTAATTTCTTAAACTATTTTAGAAGAACCTATACCCAAAAGTATTAAGGGAATCTTGGCATTGTTCAAAATGCTGTGCGTGGCCTTCTGTCTAAACATAAGACAAGTAAGACCAGAACAACTTTTTCTTCCTCTATCTTTGCATTTTTGGAAGTGAGTAGATACGGGTAAAATGAGACAATTGACATGTTGAACATTTTTCTGTCTCAGAAAATAAGTTCAACCTTGTACATTCAGGGTACTGTGAATGTATGTGCATACCGGTGGTTACATTTATAGCAATACAACTGAGAATCTGCAAATTAAGTCTGAGAAGTGCCAAATGTGTCCTCCAGCATCTAGCTGAACTTTTCTGGTATGAGAGCAGCTTCCAATCGGGTAGCAGCTCCTCTCAGTCCAATTTCTTTAACTACATTTTTAAAGAAAAAAAAAAAAAACAGGAAATGGGAGTAGAGTTTTTAAAAAACCAAACTAAATGCTTCGAGAGAGGGCATTTGAAATATTTTTTTCTTGGGATTTATTTTAAGGTCCTTTTCCTCTATCAGATTTTAGGTTTGCTTGGTCCCAACTGCCCGGGTGCCAGCCACTGAGGTAGGCAGGCAGGTGAATATTTGGTGGTCTATCTTTGGGTCCATTAAGAGGCTGAGAGCAATGGGTTCACCTGAAAGAAAGTCAGTAAAGCTTTACATCATTCCTGGCAAAATGCTCTGATTCTTCTAATATATGATGCTAAATGTTTCTCAAATTCTGTCCTGTGGAACACTGGTGATGGGTGAGGTAGTTACAGTTGTTCTGTGGAAAATATTTCTGTGATCAGTTTAGTTTGGGGAAATACCACCTGCTGTTTATCTCCCCGTGTTGCTTCTTAGTGCATATTAATATATTAAAGATGGAAAAAACTGTAGTTAAAAAAAAAGTCTTCATCTTTGTTTAGTCTAACATTTGCAGAACATCCCTACCCAAGCCCTGCAGAACCTTTTAACATCCTGAGGGGACAAGTGCTCCATAGAATGCAGTCTACACTATGTAGAATCAGACTCTTAGTGCACTTGGCATGAGTCTTGCAGTCTGTGGTTCACAGGCTTTTTACTAGTGGTAGCAGCTTGATCTGCAGGCAGGAAGGGACTTAGATTCCTTGTAATATAAAAGTTTGCACTTTCTGTCAAAAGACTCCCAAAGATCTCCACTTAAAAAAGGTAAGCATTGCACCTACAGGAGCATCGCACCATTGCATTTCTAGAATGGTCTCCTTCACCACAGGGTAGTCATGACAGCCAGCCTGGAGCAGTTCAGTTTTCATATTATATGAAATTTGCTCTCTGAAAATTTTTATTCATATATCATTCAGTATACACAGAACCATCTAGTTCCTTCCCACGTCTATGTGAGTCACTTTTTTTAAGTACTTCTTAAAAAAAAAACTGTCTCATGCACATAGATAATTAGAGAGAAAAAAAAAAACAAGTAAAAATAAATCATGTTGTTTAATTTAAAAACCCAAATGAATCTTAAGTACCAAATACATATGTTTCTCACTTTCTTGGATTACCAAGAACTTACCACCTTTGTTCTGATCCTATTCCAAGCATGTGAGTTAGCATTTTTTACCACAAAAAAATGAATGATATGGAAACTGCATGTCAAAATAGAGGTGATACTGTATTAAATTCTCCCAAATGGCTCAATATAAACAAATCTAGGAAAAGTATGCTGTAACCATATGCTTCAGGTTAACAACCCCTTGTACGTCTCTTTCCAGGGTAATTATGTTGTCTTGATGGACAATAACTTTCGAATTTATACACTCTTCTTTCAAGATTGTTGCCCAAGAAATGGGACGCTTAAAGTTATTCATTATTGTTGAGTGGATTTACTGATTGTATATTTATGTCAGAATTGGTAACCTGTTATTACCTATTATTTCGTCATTAAATTTAATGCATGAAATGTGTAATTTTATAGCTGTCCATTACTGTGTTAATTTAATGTAATGCAAATTGATTGTTCAGCAAGAGTAGCACGCATCTAAGCACACATTTGAAATTTAAAAATGTTAAATGCAGTTTAGCTCTGTTCTGCTGAGAGGAGGTATGGTTTGTGGCTGCAGAGAACATCTGCATTTAGAAAGCCATCAGGATGGCAGGAGCACTGTGATTTGCTGCCTCAGGCTAATGCCACTTTTAACTGCAAGCTCTATCAAGCTGTTGGGCAAACACTGCCAGGATAGGGCATTTTACAAATGAGGACATGCATGTGCAATATGTTAATTTTGTAGGAAAGAACTTGAGGTCTGTTGCTTTAAGAAAGTCAGTATTCAAAAACGCAAAAGGAAATTCAGCCATAATCTCTAGGTTTGGGCTGACTTGGGTGCCAGAGTGAAAACATCTTTGAAAGTTAGAACTGCTATTGCTGGTATTTCTTATATCCTGTGTGCTTCAGGCTTCATGATGAAGAGTCTGCAGAGAAATAAAACAAGCTGGAGTTTGTGATATTCGGAAGACAACTTTAGAGTAAACAGAGCTAGATTTTGTTGGGATCTTACTTTTTGTTTATGTTAGGAAGTGTTGGTCATGTTTGTTTTGGTCTGGAGGGATTACTCCACCGCCCCTCCCACCTTGCTGTTTTTGAATCATCTCAGCTTTGGTTTCCATTCATTGGTTATTAGACCATCTCTTCTTGGGGTGGATGGCAAGAATATCCCAAATCCTGGGAAATATATGACGCTGAGGTCACCTTGACCTTGGACTCAAGTATAACATTCATAAGCCTTATTTTACCAGCTTAAACTTGAGGAAGAGATGGTATCCTGTGCATGAAAGCATTGTGAACAAAGTTTCAAGTGCTTTATGATGGCAACCTGTTATAGTTGTTACATTCAGCAAGATCACTGCCAGTCTTTGGTTGATTGGTCAGTCCTGTCTAAATTGTACTGATTGAAACTGTTTTCTCTGAAGAACTGCCTTTTGACTGTGTATCTATTTATTGTTTGTTTTCAAGAAATAAAACCCCTTTTCTTCCTCAATTCTGGCTTGTGGTAACAATACGTTCATGTGTTTTGTCTCATTATAGCCTATTGTGTTTTCCCCCCTTTAATGAAGAAAATAGTCACCACACTTTGAAAGGAAAAAGAAAACAGATGATTTTCTTTGAGTCATTAACTGTAGATGAAATCCCAAACATTTGATACCAGCTACAAATGTATTCAACTCTGAACTTCACCACCAGTGACATGGAGTCCATCTCTAGTGTCAAGTGTAGCAGCTGGTAACAGTGCTCATCAGTATCACATAACAGATTAGGAAAGAAAATGGGAGAAAATGAAATATTAGATGATAGGTTAGGTATTGAATACATACATTCTTGTACTGGGGATTAAACTCAGGGACACACGACCACTGAGTGACATCTTCAGCTCTATTCTGTACTTTTATTTAGAGACAGGGTCTCATTGAGTTGCTTAGGTTCTTGCTGAGTTGCTAAGGCTGGCTTTGAACTTATGATCCTCCTGCCTCAGCTTCCTGAGCCCCTGGGATGAAAGACATGTGCCCCTATACCCAGTTGAAAATCAACATTCTCAGAATGGTTTTGTGGGCAGATCTTTCTGGTGGGGAGTAAGACTTGGTGGGCAATAATGAGAGTCACAAATTCTGTGCTTGTATGACCAGGACATAGTTCACTTTCAAGAACAGTGGGAAATAAATTTTGTAACTGGCACATTAAATTTGAATCAGGGTCAATCTGGGCACAGTGGTGCACACCCTTATAGACCCAGCAACTAGGAAGGCTGAGACAGGAAGGGGCAAACCTGAGGCCAGCCTCAAGTTAATAAGACTCTGTCTCAAAATAAAAAAATAAAAAGGACTGGGGATGTGGCTCAGTGGTAGAGTGCCCCTGGGTACAATATCCAATAGCCGCCCCCCCCAAAACAAAAATCAAACAAAACATCATTACAAGATCAATCCCGAAAAAGATGATAAAAGATAAAGATGACCAAAACAATTATTATTTGGACCTTTAGGAACTTTTGAGTAGATCACATCTAGGGATCCATTTTGCTAGTTTTACAAAGGGTCAGAGAAATGGTCAGTTGACCAGGATCTTAGTGGTGCTTATTCGATGTCTGTCTGGTTTAATCTGAGATAGTTGGTCTTATCTGGCTCCCAGTGTTGGCTTGGTGTCCATTAGTTCCAATAATCACTGTCAACTCTCTTAGTATAATATCCATAGTTCTAATAGTTTTTCTCTCTGCTTTTCTGGTACCAAATGAAAGCAGCTGTGCATAGGGATAGGGATAGACTGGAATTTTGTAGCGAGGTGTGCTAGCCAGCCTTTCATTACTGTGACAAAATACCTGAGTAAAACTGCCTCACAGTTTCAGAGGTTTCAGTCCATGATCAGCTGGCTCCATGGCTACCATCTATAGTGAGGCAAAGTATCATTGTGGAGCAAAGCTACTTACCTCATGGTGACTAGGAAGTGGGTGGTTGGGGGGAGCGGCCTCAGACAAGATATTTCCTTCAAGGGCATGGCCCTAGTGATCTACTTCCTCCAACTAGAGCTTACCTCTTATAGTTTCTACCAACTCCCAGTAATGCTATCAAATAATGAATCCATATGTGGTTTAATTCACTGATGAGATCAGAGCCCTTATGAGCCAATCTCTGAAATTCCCAGAAGCCCCATCTCTCAATATTGCTGCATTGGGGATCAGCCTTCAACACATGAAGATTTGGAGACCTTTCTAGATCCAAACCATAACACTCATGGTTTTAGGATTTGGTGGTAGATAGGGGTGTGTGTATGTGTTTAATGTGAAAATTCAAGTCTCTGACATTACAGATGTGAGAATAACATCCAAGTGTGAGAAAAACTCTCACACTTGGATATTATTCTCACCCTTTGAGGAACAAAATAGGCTTTATTGGTAGATTGTGTCTGCACTTTATAAGTGGAATGTATCATATTATTCCTCTAGAGTTATGTTGTAAACAGATAACAACATGAAAGTTTTGTTAAAACAAACAAATAACTAGAACATTTGCCAGAGACAAAACAATATATAAAGAATTTGAAAATGCAGTCATTGCTGATGGAATAAAACAGGAGTGGGAGGATTCTCTTTGTATTTCCCATAGAGTCTTGACCTCGACCTTCAGAACAGCTTGCCCCTGAGAAATACACAGCAACACAGAGTCATTCTGCAGAAGTGATGTAAGTCCCTGTTACAAGTGGCGTGTGACTGAATGGAGGAACTGGGGACTTTGGCCCTGGTGCTTTTGGTATTATTCACTCCAAATTGAGTGAACAGGTAAATTTTTAAAGTTCAGTTTTTAACCAGTAGATATTAAGGTTGAATAAAATAATTTTTGACTCAGCTTAGAAATAGAGGCATCCTGTCTAGACTTGAACTAAAGTAAGTAAGCTAAGTACCTCCTCATCAATTCACAGTTTCTGGCTGCGTACCAGCTCTGGTGTCCTTTAGTTTGCTTTCTGTTCCTCTGAAGTGTTCCCATCTTTAAAAGGAAGCTAATTATTAACCAAGAGTATTGACTTTCATGTGCACTCTCCAAAGCCAAGGAGAGAAATCGGTAATTATATATGGATACCTAAAAATAAAAACACATTCCCTTTAATTAAACAGGTAGTTAAGACCAAAGGAAGAAGAATTATTTTATGTGTATTTCCTGAAAGACCAAATAATTGCTTAAAATTTGAACTTTACTGCCCTAGGGAAAAAATAACCTTAGGTAGTAATTTGTTGGAAATCTCTGAGGATAGCAGTATTGGAAGGGCTCTGCATTTCCTAAGTAATAGTCAGTAAAGGATTGGAGAGTGGGACAGTAAAGAATTAATGAAGGACATTACCTGCTCTCCTGGCAGCCCATTAAACTCTAAAAGGTCTCAAAGATGTGGGCACATCTGTTAGACCCCCTTGGGTCATGTTTGTGTGGCAATGCCAACCAGAAAAGGTTTCATGGTTTTAAAATTATGCTGTAAGTCTGGTTCCTGGTACTCTCCCAGGTGTCTTACTTGACTCTTTTGTGGCTGCCTTGTAAAATCTGTGAGCTACTGTTTCATCTTCTGGCCTTTTCATGAAGGACTTAGGCATAGAACGTGACCTAGAGCTTGCTGTCAAACTCCAGTGCTAGAGTGCGTGTGCTTTGCTAGCACTAAAGTAGATGTTTTTATGTAAAAAAAGAAAATTTTGTACAAACCAAACTGAATGAGGAAACTCTACATTGTGTGTTAATACTATAGGTCACCAGTACGCCCTAAAATCCTGCAGCTCATTTTCTACTTTGAAATGGGCCTGGCCAAGCTAATTTGAGGGTTCTGGGGGAAAGGCTGTGAAGTTTCAGTGAACCAAATGGCTAAATCAGGATGCCCATTGTGGGTACCAAACAAGAGATCTGATGCTGAAGGAAAGAAACCCAGGGATGCTCATTTAGTAAATTGTGCTTCCAGACCTCAATGACCTATCTGCCTGAGTCAGCAAAAAATCAGCCATATGGTGAAAGGCGCAGACAATGGTTTTAACAAATAAACTTTGCCTCTCCTTTCAGTTGTATTTTGGCAAGATGTTCACACGACTTTGTTTTTCTATGGGGGAATGTAAATGTATTTCTTTACACTTGGAGATTTGTTTCCATAGCACCTGATGGTGGAAAGGTAAAAGGGTAGCATAATGTTTTCAGATCCCTGGAACTAAAAAGGAACCTTCAACATGATGTTAGAGCAACCGGTTTCCACAACTGACTGGGTTATTTCAGGAGAGTGGAGAAGAAAAGTTTCTGGAATGAATGTATCTGTGTGTAGTTGCTAAGGGCACCCCGCGCCCCAGGGAGCCGATGAAACTTCTGTCTGTTAGGGGTCTCCTGGGCTACCCTAACTGGTGGCTCACTGATTCCCCTGGGCTTGCCTAACATTACTGAGCCTGTTCACCCTCTTTGATCAATCAGATCCCTGATAGTTCTCTGTATTTCTTCATCCTATTAGATGTTTCTCTAGATTCTTTTTGCTTTGGATCATTTTTGGTGTAGATTGTTTGTTTTTGTAATAAGATGGTTATATAAACCAACTGAAAGGGTAAATTTAATTTGTTTTACTGTTAAGTAAAATTATTACTTTATGTCTTACGAGAGTTGCACCTTATTAATTTGTAGAGTTAACCATTTTGTAGAGTTTTATAGGGTTCAGGATGGTGTTCAGAACCACCGTCTCTTTATACCCAGAGGACGTGAGCAGGTTCCATGCACAACCTTGTGTATTATCAGATTGATTCACTTTACATACACATTCATAATTGGGAAAATGATTCTTTTTAATTTTTTTTGAAGACAACTTTTGTTTGGGGATAATCAACAAAGCTTTTGTTTCCTTTATGCATTCTCTAGTATTTACAATTTTACTTTTAGAGAGTTTGCCTTTTGAAGCATACTTAGTTATTATTAAACTATTGTGTTCCCATAGTTGGGTGAATCTAATAAAAAAGCAGGCTATTTTTATTAACTGCCAGATTTCACAACCGTGGAGTGTTCCATTTTGATACAAAGAGATATATAGCAGGATTTATTCAGCGAGTTCTTTGTATTTATAAAAGTGTCAACAGTGAAAACAGCACACATTTATACAGGTCAATCATATAAACGCACCAAACAAATGGTGCTACCAAACTCCTGCGCTGCTTTTCCCTGCCAGCAGTTCAGTTTGACCTTATTTATAGAACTGTAGGTACAGTGGTGTTTGTTCTTCCAGCTGTTTGCATTTCTGACAGCAGTACTGTTACACCAGACTTAGAATGTATCTAAAAGCCAAAGGAAATTCTATTTATGTTTATAATTGCTAAAGAACAAGCCCTGAATTATTGCACTTCATTTTTTTAGAATTGTAATTATAGCACATTGAAATTTATATTTTCATTATTCATCTTTTGACGTTATTTATTAGAGTATCATGAGATTGTTAATTAAAAATAAAATTGGAAAGCAGGAAAAAAGTCAGAACTCGGATACTCAATGCCTATAAAATAGGGGGCAAGGATGATTATACTTTCTTTACTATGAAAAAATAAATAAATAGCAATGACAATCTAGCAAATAAAACACTTTGCTGAATGGTTTTGTTTTGCCACCATGGAGGTCATGGTTTATTGATCAAACATCCGCAAAAATATAAAACATTAATAATTTTCTTGTTGACATGTATATGTGCTAGCATTTAGTGTGGTTATACTTTGGGGAAATTAAAATGAATTGAATTTATTTTTCTGGAATGGCATGGTTTCTGTAAACCACTTTGAATTATGCATTTCAATGAATTTCTACTTCCATTTTGCACCAAGAATAGATAGATTAGAGAGTAAATTCCCTCTTTTTTAAAGACTTGAATGCAAATCTGATTTCTGTTTTAGAAAGAGAGAAAGAGGAATGGAGGAGACTGAGGGAGGCGGTGGTGAATGCCCAGAGGGGCATGAGTAACTCTCAGCTGTCCCACCTCCCCTGGTAACCAAGGCCAGCGGATCCACCCCTGTTCCAGTTCAACACTAATTTTCCAAATGGAATGTTTCTGATTCACCAATGATGAAATTTTACAGAAAAGGAGAACTGATCTGCCTAGAGTTACACATTCTTGTGGTGGTAGAATAAGGAGCCACATTTTCTTTATCTCAGTTGTGCCCCCAAATCCACCCACCTGGGGATTTCTGCTCAGTGTGTTTCCACTGTACCTGGTCAAGCTCAGGTTTTGGCATATTGACTTTTGTTCCAGATAAATGAGCAAATACATAAGAAGCGCTCTGAACATGGTTTAACCAATGCTCAGTAATTTTAGCATTTTGCAGTTAGAAAATTTAATTTTATAACAGGAATAATCATATCTGAGTTTCTCAAGCTTTCCAATGAACCGCCAAAGCCCCACAGTTCTTCCCCAGCAAGCCTTCAGCTCCACTTTAAGGCCGGCACATAAGCAGCTTCCCAGAGACTGAAGTATGTCCCCTAGGAAAAGGCTGGAGTCACCTTGCCCCAGCAAATTCAGCTTCAATCCTCCAGAAGTCTCTTTGCCCAGAGAGTCTACACTTATGTTGTGTAGATGATTGAAAACATTAATTTGTTATTTTTAATGGATAAATACACAGGCAGTGGGAACATTTTGCAGTGTTATAAGCAAGATCGGGGTACTTGGAGAGTTATGAAAATAGCCCCGATAAAAGCAAAGGGTCAGTAATGTCAGTGACAAGGCACAGCTGATGTTAGGAAGCAGGACATGCTAGCCATGTGCAGTGCCCTCTGTGAGCAGGAAAGCCCAGTCTTGGGTGATTGGTTTTGCCTCACTGGATAGTATAGAGGGCTGAGTAGTAGGTACACACTGAACCAAACATACACTCAGATTATTTATATGCATGGAATATTGGGAAGACTTGTATTAGGAGTCCAGAGGTCTGGGCCTCACTGTTACTGGTGAGCTGTTTTGAAAATCTAGCTGGGTCTTAGTGATAACTAGATTAATTGTGAAGATAGAGGCCAGTCTTCTTTTCTTCATGTTTTGTTTTTGGAAATCCTACTTTTAAAATGTTTTTCGGGTTGTCCAACATTTTATCATGAAAACTTACAAACATATAGAAAACTTGTAAAAAATTATACAGGGAAAATGCACTCTAGAATGGATTTTAATAGTAGCGATGTCATCAGCAACCATCATGTCCTGAGTGTTTAAGTCCCAAGTGCTATGCGAAACCCTTTACTCCTACTTTACCTCTTAATAACTTTATGGCTAGCCATGTCTCTCTTCCCTTTATGGATGAGGAAATTAAGGCTGAAAATGATTAAATTGCAAATTGTAGCAGAACACAATTTAAACCCAGGTCTGTGAAAGCTGAATCCTCAGCATCTAACCACATACCCGATTGCCAAGACATCTCCCGCTGCTGACAGCAAAGCACTGGCAAAGTGCTCAGTTAATTCTTCCATTTTCATAGGATCAAAATCCTTAAAGCCTGTCATAAAACATTGGTTTTTCTCAGTGCTCAGTTTCTTACTTCCCAAAGCCTCTCCTTTTTTCCACCTGTGAAATGAGTGTATTGTAGATTTCGAAGCCTCTACTGGCTTTGAGATCATGTAAAGCCAAATTCCAGCATCAGTAATCAGATACGGACATGTCTTTTATCCCTTCCAAAACAAATGGGAGTTACCTCCATTTTATGTAGCAGCAAGTAGTCCTTTAATATGCCCATATTGTTATAACTGATGCTATTGTGCCTCTTCAGAGCAATAAAAAGAAATTCCTCAAGCACTGAAGGTCCAAAATGGATCTTGTCATCTCTGTCTCCATTCCCTTTCTACTTCCTTTCCTCTCTTCCTGTCCAAAGTGTTCAGTAGGAAAAGAGACCTATCAGGGTGTAATTGTGCAGAGCATGTTGGAGTTTATAAGTGGTAGTGTTCCAATACATCTCCAGTTTCCTACTGTTGGTGAATACCTTCAGGAAATGGAATACACAGGAAACCTTGCCAGCTGACTGGGTTGGTTCACTTGCTTAGCTGGATTCTTCCTGAGGACTTTCCGGGCAAGAAGGGAGGGAAAGGTGATCATCTGACTCTTCCTTATTCTAGTCTCAGTCTTATGCCTGTTTCAGTTGCAGACAGATCTCAAGAATAGAAGGGTCAGGTGGGAAGGTATGTCGATGGAACCATTGTCTTTGTCTTCAGTCTCTCATGAAGCCCTGGCAAGGTAGCTGAGTGCACAGAGTGTCTTATTCTTTGCTTTATCTCTCACATGCTAGGACCCAAACTTTGAATTCCACCATTTAAAACAGTCACTTTTTTTTAAACTATAAGATACATATAACTTGAATTTCATCATTTTAAAATGTTCAGTGCAGTGGCATTAAGTGCATACTCAGTATTGTGTAACTATCACCAATAGCGACCTAGTTCTAGAACTTTTTCATCCCCAAACATAAACCCTGTACCCTGCAAGAAGTCACTCCCCATAACCTCCTCTCTCTGGTCCCTGGCAACCACTAATCTACTTTCTGTCTTTATATTTGCTTTTTCTATGTATTTCCTATAAACAGAATTAGAGAATCCGTGGCCTTTTGTGTCTGGCTTCTTTCACCTAGCATAATGTTTTCCAGAGAACATTGCCAGTTCAAGCCCTCAGGTATTTTACTGCTTTTTTTTTTTTTTTCTTTTGTGGCCTCAAGTCAGCAATGACACTTAGTTTTTTAGCCTCTTAAAATACCTTGTGTACCATATAGAGAAGGACACTATCAAGACATGAGGAAGGCATCTAGAAATAGGGGGGTGAATAAAGAGTAGCCATATTTCCATAATCATTTGTAAAACTGCCAAATGCAGATTTTGATTTTCTGCCCAGCTGGAAAGTCACTTAGTGTTAACAAGACATGTGAATTCTTAAATTATTCATTTAAAAAATTATTTTCAGCTATTTTAATTTATGACGTGAAATTATTATTTTGTAAAGGGCTAGGGGTGTCTGTGAAAAAGAACAAGACTAAGTCATGCGCTGGCCAGGATCCTTCTTGGATACCAGGTAAACTGATGTGCAGGACCAGGTGAGTTATTCTCCTTCCCGAGCCACAGTGTGCTTGTGCTGATTGACTTTGGATATCACTTGCCTTCCCATCTCTCTGTGCATTGCCAGTATTGGATTGTGCCCTGAGAGAAGAGATCCCTTGTGATCTGCCTTACTCCCCTGGAGGAATTTCAGAAGTAGTTCTCTCCCCTGCTCTGACAGGTATCACAGCATCCATGTGTCTCTGGCGGTTGAGAACTGGAGAAAGAATATTTCAACCCTTCTGTAAAGCTGGAGAGACCAGCAGAGTGTATGTGACAAAATCGATTGCACACCCCAGGATTTCTCTCTCCCTGCATCCCTGAGTTATCTACCATAATCAACAGCCTCCTAGGTCTGTGCTCGTGGTATCTGTAATTATATTCATTTGTATGGATGCCCAGGGAATTCCAGTGACTGGCCCTGTAAGTGGTTAACTGCAAATAGGAACTTGCTGGAATTACAGCATCATTTGGGGTCTTGCACATTTCATGTGAATGATCTTAAGTTTACATGCTATTTGGATTTTATTCTTGCTTTATTTGCAGTTCAGAAGAATAAAGGTGAGCTAATAATTCTCATGTCAGTTTATCATTTTTTTTTTAGCACTTTTCAAATAAGACCCTGGAGGGAAGTACACACAGAGACACACACACACAGCAATTGTGATATAGGAGAAAAACACAAATCAATCCAACTTAAGTAGAGATGACAAGTAAGCTGACTCCTGAAATTATGTTTCAGTGTGAAACCAAAAGCGTTTTCCTTCCCTTTCCCCTTCCCACTTTTTCTTTCCTCCAGATTTAGAATCCTATGGGTAAGCTTCTTCCACTGGCTGCATAATTAGGTAGATTAATTAGCACCTGTCCTATAGCAGTACGAAGTTGATGCATACAGCGTGGGCTCAGAGTCTATGCCAGACCACTTAAAAAGGAACGGTGGGGGTCCAATGGCTGGCGCTTAGACATTTCCATAAATTAAAAATTTCAAGAGCAGCCTCAGCCTTGCATCCTCACTGGAGAGTTGGGCAGTGAGTGGGCCGTGCTGGCGGTCTGTCTGGTTGGCCCATATTAATGATGACAGATGAGTTTAAGGACAACTGTTGAAAATATCAGAAGCCTGAGTTCTGTAGTTGAAATGTTCTATCAAATTAAAAGAAAATGAACCTAAATGCCAGCAGTGCACATCTCCTAGAAGGCCACAGGAAGGAAATTCCTGGATCATCTGGAATGGGTAGAACTTGAGATTACCATTCCTTTGGTTTGAAAATCATGTTGTAAGAAAAGAAAACCTCAGGTGTGGGGGACTGATTGCCCATTTCTTTGCATAAGTATTTGCTAGGTGTTTCAAGTTAGAGGAAGTAACAAGTTGTTTGAACAAAAGGCCAGAAATGTATGAAGGCCACCCCTAGATTTATTTTGTGACCCTATGTTTCCTGACCTCACCTCTCTTGAATCTCACCAATGTAAATACTATGCTTTTACTTTGTTTAATAATCTGCATGAGGAAGATTTAATATTTCTCAGATGTCATCCTCCAATTAGTAATAGTACTATTAAAGTTACTCCATCATGAGACATAAATTGAGACCTTTTCCTCTCTGACAAAGGCTGCCAAGTATTGTTTAACACACACTCAAGGTCAGGGGGCACAGCCAGAAATACACATGGAAGCAGTTTGAAGATGGTGACATGCTGCCTTTCAGAGAAGGTCCCCTGCTGGATTCTTCCTGGGTACATGTCTAATATAGTAATATATTTATAATTGGATTTTAATTGCAATCTGATTTTAGTGTGTGTATGTTTCACTTTGCCTCTACTAGAAGGACAATGCTCCAAATGAAATTGTACAATACGTCTCCCAGGGCAGTTTGTTCTCTGCCAAAAATATATTGGAAGAATAAAATGCATGCAGTGTTGTTTGCCTTAGTTTATTGACTTAACAACCTAAGTCATTTGACTCTGATATTCTCTCTAGCTTTGTGGTTCACCCCAGCAGCACAGGATGTGATGCAGAGAGCAAAAACTCAGTGTAACCTAGTTCTTATATTGGCCTGAAGTTCCTGGGCAAGTGTCTTCATGGCTTTAGGTCTGAGTTCTCTCACCTGTAGAATGCGGATAGTCATATTTATCATGTTTATGTGGGAAGATATGGAGATGTTTACCTGGG
Organism: Callospermophilus lateralis; assembly: GCF_048772815.1. Lineage (NCBI taxonomy): Eukaryota > Metazoa > Chordata > Mammalia > Rodentia > Sciuridae > Callospermophilus > Callospermophilus lateralis. The sequence continues at coordinate 105,492,870 of NC_135307.1, read as the reverse complement.
ATAAGATATGAAAAGTGTCTCTCATCTAGAAGGTAAAAAAAAAAAAAAAAAAAAAACACCTTGTAACTTTTAAACACAACTCTGATTGTTGATCGATTTCTCATTTAATTCTCTTCACTGCCACCATACATTAGCTGTTGAAGGAGACGGGAGAATAAAGAGGTGGTCAAAGGTTGCAGTTTCATTAGGATGCAGGAGTTCTGGGTATCTATTTTACAGCATGGTGACTGTAGTGATAATAATGTATTGTAAATGTGAAATTGCTAACAGAGGAGATTTTGATGATCTCACCATAAAAAATAAAAATAAAAGATATATGAGGTGATGTACATGCTATTAGCTTGATTTAATCATTTTATAATGTATACATATATCAAAACATCATGATGTAGGCTATGAATATACATGATACTTGATAAAGCTGGTAGGAGACATTTGAAAAATTCAGTTGGTTAGAGATTATGGAGGCTTCAGGTCTGACTGTTGGCTGGAGGGGCTAATGTTTGCACAGGTTAATTCCTCCTCTCCTCAAAAAAAAAAAAAAAAGGTGCTTTCTAAAGAAAAGTGACCAAAAGTCTTCCTGGTGCTCATTACATAGCTGCACAACTACAATTTAATGTAATATGAGATTTCAGAGATATCACAACATTAATACTATGTCGATTGACAGCTCAGTTCCCAGTATGAAATTTTGCTTGTCTGGATCCCATGCCCCAGTTCTTGTGGCTATTCCAAAATTGCTCATAGTTATAGTGACAATTTTTTACTACATTTGGCTCATTGATTTTTCAGAATGTATTCATGGAACTTATTGTTTTTAAATCAAAAACATTTGCTATCAGGGCTTCAATGAAATATGGGAATTTTTGGTTCCTTCCTGTTGACAGTTCTGATTTGAAACTGGGAGGACAGGGAAAAATTATAACAGTATCTGATAAACAAAGGAACAGAAGCATTGTCATTTTTTTTTAATTTTTGTTGTAGATGACACAATACCTTTTTTTTATTTATTTATTTATATGTGGTGCTGAGGATCTAACACAGCACCTCTCACGTGTTAGGTGAGCGCTGTACCACTGAGCCACAACCCCACACCAAGCATTGTCAATTTTTAAAGAATGAATCCATTCAAAGAAAAATATTTAAAATAGTACCAGAGAGTTACTTTTGCTATCTAATTTTTACAAAAGGGAACATTTGAGATCAAATAATATCATAAGACACTCATTGTGAGCTTACAGTGGTTTGATATGTCATTGAAATAAGTATGAATTCATGAATTCAACAAAATTAGTAGATTGTGCCCATTTGCTAGAACACTACTGTGCTCTTCATGTTAGAATAATGGATATATTTTGTAATCTAATAATACCAAGAAATAGACTAACAGCTTAGCAAGTAAACAATAACAACAACCTTTGATTCTGTAGTTTGATTCTGCCTCTTCACCTGAAATGTCAAGGAAGCTATCAATACTCCCCTGGTACATAAATATGGATTGGGTGTTTCAGATCAGGTTCTGTGTGTTCTCATTCCTTTTACCCTCACAAAATGTGCTTTTGGCAACAATGTGATAATTAGCTTTTGATATGAACACTAATGTTAATGGATGTAAAATATGATATTTAATGGATGAAAAGAGGCAGTTTTACATTTTATAACCTATTTGTTTTCCTCACTACAATAATACGAATGATTAACGATGATAAAGTTTAAAAATTTTAAAAATTCTATTAATTCTACCTCATCCCTAAACATTTTTTTTTTTTTCAGAATGGGCAGGGTTGGATTGTATAAAAAAAGATAATTTCAATGCCTGCTGTGTTTAGATGCTGAAGAGGAGGCCCAAAGAATATAATTGAATTAAAAAAAAAAACAGAAGGGAATTACAGCCATAGTCATTCGAGGGGAATGGAAGATTAGTGAAGTGTAATCTCCTTATCAAGTGGAGAAACTGAGGCCCAGAGAGGCGTTCAGTCTTTCTCAGAATTACAAGGCTCCTAGGCAGCAGAACCTGAGTAAGATCAGGGCTTTCTTTCTTCCAGGCAGGATTTGAAGAGTAAAGGAATTAGTGAAAAGTTATATTGAGAAAAAAAAAAAAAGGTTAAAAAATGGTTGAATAAATAAATAGACACGATGTTGCTTTTAAAGAATCACCTGTGTCAGAAACAATAAGGTTATACTTATCTGGAGATTCTCTGGCTAAAAAGCCATGCTCAAGTTCAGCCCTCTTCTACTCTGGATCTTTCTGAGCTTCCTTATGATAAGCAAGACCAGCGGGGCCTGCTCTACTCTGCTCTTGAGCAGGCCTGGGTGCTGAATCGGCATCAAACGCAGGTCGGCAGCCTCCCCCGCTGCCTCCAACTGCATCCATTTTGTTACTGCCTGGAGGTAGATTGCAGTCAGGATCCAAATATATAGGAAACAAAAATCTACCAGCATGAATTATTATAAGCTGTACCCACTAGAATATAAAAATAGTCTTTTCCTAGTGTTTGCATTATCTCTGAGGCCTGATAAGGAAATGGCTTAAAGGAAAAGGCAGTGATACCTAAATGGTGGGGTGCCAGGCAGCATAATGGGCTGAGAGGCTGGAGGCTGGCCTTGGGAAGCAGTTAAGGCAATCTTTTTAAAATGGAATCAGCAGAGATGGTGTGGTGTCAGGGGCTTGGGGGTAAGGATCCCTTCCACAGGCCTCTAATGTCTTCTCTCCTGGACTTATGGAAGGCTGAGGCTTGATAAACATTTTTTTAACAATTTTTATTTTAGTTGTTGATGGACCTTTATTTATTTATTAATTAATGTGTGGTGTTGAAAATCAAACCCAGTGCCTCACCCATGCTAGGCAAGCGCCACAACCTCAACCCAATAAACATTTTTTTATAGTAGAAATGAGCAGACACCTAGAGGACTTTGAAACTGGAAATGAATAGTTCCTGCCTTCTTACCACCATTTTACCAGGAGGGATCAAGTGCCTGGAAGGGATTTCTCCTGTCATATAGTGTAGTCACACTCATCCCTCTTCCACCACAGGTGGGGACATGGAGCAGGGAGACATTTCAGGCCAAGCTGTGTTGAGCAATCTAACTTGGGCCTATGCTATAGCAATATTTCTCAACGTGGCCTGCGTATTAGAATCACTGGAAGGAGCAGTTAAAAGATCCCAGCTCCCAATCTGTTTCCCAGACCAATTACATGGAATCTCTGGAGGGACAGGGGAGCCCAAGCATCAACACTTTTTATTAAAGACAACCTAGGTGCTTTCACTGTGGATCTGGATCTCCAACTAGTGGTCTAGAACATTCTCAATCCACAGATAGTTTATTTGAAGGATTTTGCAGGGAATCACTGTCTTGAGGCACATGGAACTCCTTCGGGGCTCTTCATAGCCCCCTAAAGTGGTCAAAATGCCAGGGTTAGCCCAGGAGAAGAAAGAGGGGCTAGGACAAGAGGGCACCTGCTCTTTCATTATTTGGGGTAGTGTACTTGCAAGCTTTATCTGCTCTGTTTGGACATATGTTGGTCTGTGAGTCAATGAAAGCTCTGGTTCCCTCCCCTCCCCATGCCTACACTGACAGTTAACTCAGTTCTTGGTGCATTAAGGAAAATTCTTACTGCCCATATAGGGCGCGCCATCTCCCCCTGAGAATAGGGCAGAGCTGAGACAGAAGAGTGAAGCCCCAGGAAAGAAGTTTCATCATGAGTCGATTAAAAATCCAGCCTCCTGACCTCCAATCATAAGTTCCTGGCCCTGGGAAATAGCTCTTTAATGGGCTTTAGGCGATAAAGCAACAAGGTTGAAATTGAGGTTACATTAAAGCCTAATTTTCTTATGAGGAAAAATGTGCAAATGAATATGAAAGTGATATACCTTTGTAATATAGCTTCTTGCCTGTGCCCAAACATCCTTAGCCTTTTGTCTCAATTTTCTCAGTACAGCATGTGCCTGAAGCTGCCCGAATATATTTTATTCAGTGATGCGCAGGCAAGAAGCCTTGTCTGGGGTGTGGGCAGAGAAGGATGGTGTAGCTACATCTGGAACAAATGAGGACTAATGAAGTCTGGTACAGGTATGGCCATCTTTGCTCACTAGCCACACACCTGGCATGGGGGCAATTTCCTGGATTCCAGAGAAGCATTGTGGACAACTGGCTTCTAGGTCTGTCCCTTACTATCTGCATACACTTAAGGAAAAAGGTCAGATTCTCTTAGCCTCAGTTTTTTATCTGAGAAAAGGGACACATTTGATAGTGTTTTAAAACCATAAATAAATGTAAGTATATCTTTATCCATTTATAAATATAAGTAAAACCATATATAAATATAAGTATATCTTTATCCATTCTTCCACAAAGTCAGTGGAACCTCAGGTGAATCACTTACCTCCCTGAGTTCCAGTTTTCTCATTTTTCACATGGTGGGGAGTGGACACTTTAGACTACATCCTCCTGGTAGGGTTCTTGTGCCCAGATTCTAAAGAAAGAGAGTGAGTGTGCAGTTTTCCAAACTGCCATTTTTCAAGTGGTTTTCTTACTTTCTAATATCTTCCACAGAGGAGGAGAGCCCTTCCCTTTATCCACCTTGAGATTTCAGAAATGGAATAGGAAAAGGAGGAATAACATAGAATAATGTCTTCCCTAATTTTTTAGCTCAATAGCAGAGCCTGGCTTAAGAAAGTTTTCCAAGCACAGAGAACTGCTGAGATGCCATCCGGAAACACTGTTTATTTTCTTGCAAACAGCAAGAGAGGTGATCCAGAAATACCAAGTGGATATTTTTCCTCTTATACGCAGTTCTTATTTCCCTGGTGTTTCTAGGCAGTATTAGCCTTATGCTTAAGCAACCCATCTTATATTGTCCGGGATTTCATACACACTGGACGGCATTATGCTATTATCACTGTTAATGCTGCAATAATTTTTATAACCTGCAGTATGTATATGGATCCTTATTATAACTTCTACTTGGGCCCTTTTATAAGAAGACATTTTTTTTCTTTTGGCAGCTACATTGCTAAGGGCTTTGAGGATTTCCTTAATGCCGTCACTCAATGGTTGTATGTTCTGAATTGTCATTTTCTGCTTTTATGCAGTTTCTCTTGTTCCTATGAGCTTCGTTACCTGCTCATGAAGAATATGGCTCTTTGGAAGTCTGGGTTGCAAGCAGCCCCAGCAATACCCAGAGTCTTGTTAGGAGGGTATTTCTTCTTGCCCTTGGCATGACAGATTTGAGATTCTGGTGCAGACAGAAGCTGAAACAAATTGCTGAGATGAGACCCTAAAGAAAAAGAGACATGCAAGTGCCCAAGTGTTTCAAGGGGCAATTTAATTATTGCTGACTTCAGACTTTCTGGTTTGCAGAATTGTTCCTGTAGTAGCAAAAGCTTCCTTTTTGAGAAGTTGTTGGAACCTGAGTCATAGCTGGTAGTGGGTGCCTAAAGTCAGAATCTATGCTTGGATCTCTCAGGAGAAATAGATATCCCTGAACTGCTCATACCTGCCCCCCAGTTCTGCTTACTATGAGATGGTTACCCTTGAGCAAGAGAGGAACATCTCTAAGCCTGAGTTTCCTCATCTGTAGAACAGGAACATGATAACTTATTTTATTTTATAGGTGCTATTAAGGATTAGAGATGATGCCTTTTAAATGAATTTTAGCTATTTTTATTAATTTCTCCATTACAAATAGTGAAATATAACACTTTGATCCTGGTCAAAGAGATATGCAGCTTTTAAATGATCAGATTAAAAAAACTTCTTCTCTGGGATGATGGTCTCAGCCTACATGCATATTAGATTCTGATTTAGTTGGCCAAACATGGATTCTGGGGATTAGTATTTCAATTTTTTGAGGTATGACTTAAGACAGTAAAGTACACAAGTCTTAAGTATATGGTTTAATGAAATTTGACATAGGAATACATCTACATAACCACTATCCATATCAAAATATAGGACATTTGGCATCTGTATTTTTTTTCTCTAGATGGTTCTAATGGGCAGCCAGGACAGAGAACCATAGCAAGCAGATGACTGTCCACATTGGACTTGAGCCCAGCTTTTTCTCCCTCCCCGGAAAGTGCTCTGTGAGCCCACACCCTTGTGCCCATCAAAGCTGTTTCACAAAACTCCTGTCCCTCCCCATGTGGTTGGTATCAGATGCCCCTGCATTTGCACGTGTGTCCTATTGACCTCAGTACCTCCTACTAAATAGCGAGAGGGCAGTCATGTGACTCCTCCACTTAGCCATCATTTTCTGCAGGGCAAAGCTTGGATTTCACTGGCTCTTCACATCCCCAGGGCTCGCACACTGAGCATGAGGGGGATCAACCAGTTAACTCTGGTGTGCCCCTGCCATGCTGCTGCCCTTGGCTCCACCCATGAGAATGACTGGTGATGTGGGGAAAGGGCCGGAGTTCAGTCTGGATTTTTGGTTATGGCTCTTGAGGCCCACCTGGGGAGGCCTCTTGGGGGAAGCTCTGATGGAACAGTACCTCCAAGAAACTTGTCCTCCTTCTGGGCAAGCCAGGCTCTTGTCCTTGACCCTTTGCTCACACCAACTGCTCCAGCGTGACCACCCTCCTCCTCCTTTGTTCACGGAATCTTCCCAGACTCTGAAGTCCAGTTTGTGCAGCCATCCCCTCTTCATAATATCTTCCAAGGACCCCATACTTCACGGACTCCTTTTTTATTTTCTTTGTGTCTCCTCTTGCACTTGAATCGTAGTTGTTGGGCACAACCTGGTCAGGGTCACCTTCATTTTTACATAGAGATGAACTGAGTCTTGGTTCCAGATCTGTCTGCCTTGGAAAAGCAGGGGGAAAACAGTTGTTGTTCCAAAAAAAACATTTTTGGAGTCTGAAATGCAGGTTTGTTTCTCTTTGATTTGTTTATGTGAAAGAAGAATATATAGAGGAACTTACTCCTCCTTTTCTGGCAAGGGTGGTGTTGCCCTTGGGGGGAGTGAATGGAATAAAGATGCAGCCTCCTCACCATCACCACCCCCTGGTTCCTGAGCTGTCCGCCTCCTCACCAGCACCACCCCCTGGTTCCTGAGCTGTCCCGTTGACCCACAGCTGAGGCTTTTACCCTTAGCAGCGTCTTCCCCAACTCTTTGTGCTCTGCATCGAAGTTTCCTGTCTATAGGATGGAGATATTTAATATAGCCCTTTCACTTTAAGTCCTTGATAAATACAAATAAGATTGAGAAAATCAGCTAAGACTATTTTTTTAAACCCTCCTCCAAATCATGTTTGAATGTTTTTATTAACAGTGAAAAATGCAAAGGAACTCACTCATTATGCTGAAGCGTTCCAGTGCTCACCATGGAAAATAATCCTGGTTCAGCTCCTTTGTGCTTTAGTTCCTGGGATCCTCTCCCAGGCTTTATCTTAGGGGACCTCACAACTGCCCAGTGAAGCCCAGATGTGGTAGGTCTCAAGTCTCAGTTGAAGCATCACCTTCTTTAAGAAAATTGGAAACCTCCAGTCCCCACCCTTTTTCATTCCCAATATGCTCTGCATGTCTTTTTCAAGGGCAGCCATTGCACTATAGGATTATCTGTCTGTATGTCTTTCTCTCCCTTAGACTATAGGTTCTTTAAGGGTAAAGACCGTATGCTAGCATTTCTCTATAGCCAATGCCCAGCACTGAACCTTGTTGCCAAATTCAGTATATCTTTGTAGAATAAAGAAATGATAGAATAAACAAATGGGTTGCAGAGTTATCGAGGGGGAAGATGGCCTAGAACCCAGGCAGCTTGAAACTAAGCAATTTGAAACCATTTTATCCAACTCTTTTATATGTTTTTTGGCTATTTTGTTGTGATCTTTTGAAATCTTATCTTTATATGTTAAAGTGTGTTTATTGCTATTGCCTTTTTACAGTCTGAAAAATTTAGAATACTTAACATTCTTACTTTGATGACTATGATGCTCCAACATAGAAAATTTGGAATTTCAGAAGCCCACTATAGTAGCTAAACTGAAACTATTGATTCATTTTCTTTTGTCAGACAATGACTTTGAAAGAGTCAAATGATTTCAAAATCCAACTTCCCGATGTCTGGGAGAGGATTCCTCAAACACACTTAGCAGTCAAAACAATTCTATGGAGGATAAAAGATGAAGCGATGGCACTTCTATTTCAAATTAAAGTTGTCAATTTCTATAAATGAGAGAAGGTTGACTATTTGATGGCAAAACATTTTTAACAGGAAAGAATTTACTTTGGGAGGTGCTTAGGCATATTGTCTCTTATTAATACTAATGTACAACAAATCTAGCAATTTTTGGTTAAGTTTGCAATTACAGACATTTCTCCATTTTAACATGTAGGTAAAGAACTATTTATACCTACATGTTAAAATGGAGAAATGTCTGTAATTGCAAACTTAACCAAATCATGGTAGGTGAACTGCTATGTGAGCAGAATCTTTGAAAGGTTTTATTTTGGAATTACTTACTGCCACTAACAGAACTGTTGTGTCTACAATCCAGTGGAGTTTTGTTTTGTTTTAATCAGATTCATTGGCGGAGGCCGTTTATGTTGTTAAAGAAAAATGTAACTTTTAACATCCAGCTGCTTTTCTGAGAATTACCCATCTATGAGAGAAAAAAATAAAGTGGCACCATTAACATTTATGAGAAACAGCCTTAACATTATCATAAATTATACAGTAAACTATCTTGGCCTCAGATTGAAAGGTGTGTGTTTGTCTTTGAAGCTGATGTATTTTGACAGCACACCAGGAGAGAGCTCGCTCTGAATAACGGGCAAAATGAGAGCCTCTGAGGAAAGAAATCACTCCCTCAAGTGAGCGCAAACCAGACAGGGGGTAAATGAACTTCCCACCTGGACACAATGCAATTTTAGAAGCATTGATCACACAAGAAGTTAGTGCTAGCGGGGACCTACCAGCCATTTAGTTATATCTTTTCTATTTACAAATGCAGAATCTGAAGCTTTTTATTTTTTTCTCAGCATCATCCAGTGTTTCAGGGATGAAGCCAGGAGCAGAAATCACCCTGCACCATGGAGTGCAGCTCTTGGATCCCAGGGGAACCGGATGGAATCCTTCAGCCTTTACTTCCTGCTCCATAAAATGAGCACATTCATTGAGCTATACTTTCTTTTCTGCTTTGAAAAACCTCACATTTCAATGAAATTTGTAATTATCTGGGTACTTTCTCTATTTTACTACTTCACCTCCAAGGTCAGGAAATAGGTGCTTGGTTCAGGAATGGGGAGTCCTGGGATAGGTGACAGTGTGTGAGGTACCCAGGGGGAGAGGAAGACAGGGCTCCTTCAGTTGCTGCTCTCCTGTCCTAGGGTAATAGTGGGTCCTACTTTGGGGTGACAGAACACACAGCTAGCCTTTATACAGTTTTGGCTGCAACCTAAAACTCTGAAGTTGAGTCCACAGTTGGGCAGTGGGACTGATGAGTTGGATGGCACTTATGTCCCACCTGTGCCGATTAATTTACATTGCCTATTCGCCATCTTCACTTTGTCACCCAAATCACCCTGAATGATTACCCTCCTTGGCTTCCCAAATCATCTTGCCCATCATCCTCCAGTTTCCCCTAAGGACAATGTTCTTTTTGAAAAAGTGTTGAAGGACCAACAGTGGGTACTTGCAGGTCACCCCTCTAGACTGCCTGGTTTACAAAGGCTGTTGCACTAATGGTGGGTCTTAGATGCTAAATCACCCATTCAGTTCATCTCACCCCTGCATATGGCACATTCTCTCCCCACCAGCTCAAAACCCAGCTCATGACTCACCTCATCAAGGAGGCCCCTGGGTGCCGCAGTCTGGCTGGGCACAATTCAGGAGCCACTTGTCAAAAGAAACTAACTTTATTTTTAGAACCACACACGCCAAACAAAACAGCTCCTCAGGATAAAACCCTCAGAGCCCAACTGCCACCACCGGCTTCCCACAAGCCACTCCCCCAACCACCAGCCTCCACACCTCCCACAATCCTCCTGCTCTTGAGGCCGATTGGCTGGGTTGTGTGGGTGGAGCCAAAAAAGTCCCCCAATGAGCAGCTCCGTGACCTGAAAGGGCAGGGAAACAGCCCAATGAGCATCACCGCAGAGGAGCCAATCAGCTAGATGTTGCTGGGGCCGCTGTGAGCTGATCATCAGCTGGCAGTCTGAAAGTTTGCTGGGGCCCGTTCGGCTGTGGCTCTCAACACCTGGGGCTCAGCCTCCCCACACTGATTACTTCATAGCTTTTTGTCTCTTGGGTCCTCCTTGTAGGATAATTACTGGATTGTTGGTTCTGATGCCCATGTTGTTGAGAGCCTCTTGGCTTCAGAAAAATTGTAGTACTGAAATTGCTTCTTCCTTCCCAAGGCTCTGTGAGGCCAGCTTGAGTCTCTCAATCCCTGTGGCACCTTAACAGAGTCTGTTCCCTTCCCTGGAGTACCTTGTGCAAGGCAGGCTCTGAGACTGGTACTGCAGGATGGAAAAGGAGCCCATTTAGTCCCACCATCTCTCTCTAATAAAGAGAAACCTCACTTCACTCTGAAGCCACAGAAATGTGCTCTTGGCTCTCTTTGAGGGAGACTGTTTTGGAAATTCCATGGTCAGGAGCAGCAGAGCTGCAGCAGGCAGGCTGTGTGGTGCGGCACGTCCAGGATCCAGTGTCCTGTCTTTCAAGTCGGCCAGGCTCCCTTTCAAGCCAGTGGTTTGCCCGGAGATCTCATGTGGGTTTTCATTTTAAATGGTGCCCTTGAATGTGGCTCATATTTGCATTTTGTTGGGATATCCATTACAAAGCCTTCATAGTTGAGCACCTCCCAGTAAAAGGAGCCAAATTAAAGGACATGGAAGCCAGTACCCTCATATACTGTGGAGATGTGAAAGAGAGCAGTGTCCTCATTGGGTCAGACCCCAAATTCCAAACCCATGGGTGTTGAATCCCTCAACTTCTGGGTCTTAACTAAGGGATGGGAATCCCTAGATCTTCCACCACCAAACTATGCCCACCTACTGAACATACATCATTTTCTGAACTGTTATTTTTCTAATAAATATAGATGTTCTTTGGATTTGTAAACACTTGTTTTAAATAGTTTGTCAGAGTTTTTAGTTAATGAGCTAAAAATAATAACTTTAATAAGGTGGGTGTATACATGTTATTTTGATGTCAGAAAGGGATTCTCATACCATACCGAACAAAGAGCCAACATACGAAGCCCTGAGATTGTCCTATCTCATGTCTGTGTGGGCAAACATTGGCTATGACTCCAATCAGAAGGGGTGAGCTTGGCTGGGCTGATTGCCATTATAAGAACAAGGTGTGGGGATAACTATCAATGCTAAAAAGCCAGTTATATAACCAATTTCATCCAGGAGAGTTGGTTCCCAGCCTCTTGACAAAGTAGTTTGCAGGTGTAACATTCCTCTGCGAGAATTTGTACTTGAGGAATCTAACTGCAAATCCTTTTATGTAACCAAGGTGATTGTTAATGCCTACTTTATTTTAGTCACAACAAGCATTTTAATAAATATGGATTCGGTTTAAAAAATGATATGAGAAACTAGGCCTATCAACGGTGCATTTCTCTGCTAAAGATCATGCAATACAGGATTTTCCCCATTTCACGGAACAGATGCTAATGGGTTACATTATCTGGTCTTTTCCTCATCAGACTTTTTAAAGTGGAAACTTACCTGAGAATGAAATGAGTTTGGAAATCTGTGCCAGCCATGGGATAAAGCTGAAATTTCAGCTCTTTGTTGCTTTCTCCAGAGTTCACTTAGGTTTGGGGGAGAGGGAAGAGATGACATTGGATAGGCAAGGCAGTGACATCAGTGTCCTGATGTTTAAAAGAAAAAAAATTCTCTCCAGTCGCCTCTGTGGTGAGCCAAATTTTCAGTTTCACAGTGAAGTCTAAACTTAAAGCTTCGTTGGCTGAAATAAGAACTCTGCGGAGTGACATTTCTGTTTTAAGGGCTTCTGTGGAGACCATATTGCTGGTGTAGGAATTTAGTTTCATGGGGCAGGAAATGGTTTGGGGCTGTAGCGAATAATGTTCCCCTATTTCAGATGGAAAAACATTGAAAATCATGATTTTGGCCCTTACAGAACAGCTATTCGTGGCTGCCACGGTAAACGCTGCCTCTAGTTTTACTTTGGCAATGAAGGCCGATTGACCACAATAACGGGGACTTTGATTTTATGGCACTTGACATCTTGAAAGTTGCTGAAGTGCTTCACAAATTGGTAGGCAGGCCAGACCAAACATGCCTTCTGATGTGAAAATCTCAAGAAAAGGTGGGAGTGTGTGTGTGTGTGTGTGTGTGTGTGTGTGTGTGTGTGTGTTGAACAGGCTCAGGAACTTCCTAGTTAAACATTTTAAGGCCATGTCTGCAAAACGTGACTGCAGGCATTAGAGGCACCTGATTTAGGAAGAGCTGACTGTTATTTCAGCCTTTTTTTTTTTCCTCCTGAAGAGGACGGAGACCTAGGTCACATGAGTAACTTTGTCATTTCCTACAGTATTGTCCTGCTGAGCCAAAGAATGTTCATTGTAGAGGCAAAGAACCTCCCATATCATTTTTATGCTCCATCCATCAGCATTAGCTCCCCACTGCCTTCAGAATCAAAGTCCACATCCCAATCCTGAAAGTCAGGACCTCCATCTACATCCTTGTCCCTGCCTACTGTTCTGGTCTTGCTTCCTGCATCTCTGGAGAAAGTTAGGCCTCAGTTCCAGCCGTCTATACCCATCACATCATACTTATTTAAAAGCAAGTGCAGCATTTCTGTAATAACTGGTAGGAGCAGAACACACATCTTGTAAGGTTAAATTAGGTCTATATTTAATTTGCCAGAGGCATAGAATCTTACTTATTCAAGGGTGCTACTCCTAGCAGGTGCCAGATGCAGCACAGCTCAGTGGAACGTTCAAGAAGGGGGTCTGCAGTACTGTGCAGTCTCACCTGACCTGGGAAGTCCATATTCTCTGTTTACCTGCTCATTCTCCTTGGGCTCACATCACGATTCCAGAAGTATTTGTAGAACAATATTGTGCCTGTTCTTTAGAGATAATATATACAAAGCCAACTCAGGCCCAGCAAGGCCACATCCTCATTACGAGAGACAGACAATAGAGCTATTTCCCCAGTGACATATGTCTCCCATCTTCCTGTGCACCCAGAGCCCAGTCCCCTGAGGTCCCTCCACTTCTGACTTAATATTCTTCATCTCTCTGGGAGCTGTTTTCACAAGGCTCGTAGGTAGGTGCCAGGAACAAATGCGGTACCTCCCACCATGTTCTTAGCACAGGTCCCAGTTTGCACTGTGTTCAATAAAGGTTAGCTACTATCATTATCATTACTAATCACCTGCCTTTTTCTTTATTGAGACTCAGATGCACATTGAATCTTGTATAAACCCTTTATTCCTACCTTCTACCTTTCTCTTTGCCACAGAAGGCTCTTTCTTGTCGTTGTCTCCAAACCCTTTCCATCCTGTGGGACTTTGCTCAGATGCCATTCCCTCTGGGGATATCTTTTCAGATTGTTCCTTCCATAGCCTAGAAATGCTATGCTCTCTGACTAGTTAATTCTCCTGGCACTAGGCTGCTTCACCTATCCTGGAGCAAGGCTTCTCAGACTCTCTATGGTCAAGAACTAGTTTCCACCTCCTCGGTCCATCATGGATCAGTAATTCTATGAAAAAAAAAGCAAGTAAAAATACAATCTGCATTTTTTGATTACTAGAAACAAAGATATCAAGTTATATCGTCAAATGTGTGTGAAAGATTCGAAAGGTTACTCTCAGTTTCTGTACTTATTTTGCCCCAGAATGGTAATGTCCAGTCTGAAGACCAGCCATCAGGGCATGGGACACATAATGCAGGGTCACATCAACACCCTGTCAACATTGGCATAATTGCTTAGGTACACATCTAATTAAGTCAATCCAAGCTCCCACACCTGGCAGGAGGCCTTACCCATACAGGGTGCTTGATAGATTAGTTGAATTGACTGGATGAATGAATGCACAATAAATATTAGTTGAATTGAATGAATGAATGAATAAATGATTGACTTACAGAGTATATTTAAAACCCATAATCCTGAGGATGAATTTTCTTAATGAACAGTATGCCAAAGGGATTATAATTTTTTTATGTTTGCCTTTTTTGAAATTCACTCATTTGCATTGCCTATCAAGACCAATTCTTTTTCCTTATTTTAAAAAATTTTCCATCTCTGATAGCTAAATGGAAATATGGTTCATGCTCTCACCAGTCTGTGGGCATACTTGATAATATTCTGAGAAACAAAACATAAATGAGAACTTTAAGAGAACACATACCTCATGCTATAGTAAGTATCAGAATTTCTGAATTTAATAATTGCTATAAATTACAGAGGAGATTATATGCTTAAATGTATAAGAACTTATCAAGAATAGTTACAAGTCCAAAACAACATTTGAATGAATAGAGGTAATGGGTTATTTGTAGTGTTTTATTTAATCACCCATTGATGTTGGATATAAACCTCCCTAGCAAGGCTCCCTTCCTCCTGAGGAAGAGTGACCTGAAGAGGGTGCTGGGGTCACTCTCACCCCCAGGGAAGGGACCCAGGAGAGCAGCAAACATGGCTCTTTCCCCTCATCTCTACTGGATCACAACAGGAGAGAAAGCCCTGCTCCGCCTCCTTCCTAACCACTTACAGGAGGCTTGGAAGTTTGAGGATAAGCTGTATTCTTTGTTTTCTAGAACTCACATACCCCTGTGGTTTCTTCACCTTAAAAAAAAAAAAAAAAAAAAGAAGAAGAAGAAAAATTAAGAACTGCAACCTGTCAGCCTTCTTCCTTTTCCTGTCTTGCTGTCTCTGGCAACATCACCCTGCAACTGGTTTGAACCCACAGAACTCACTCCTGCCCCATTTATGAAGGTCTCCTGGGTGTGAAGCAGGAAGGCAGTCATGAAGAAGACACACATGCAAGTACAGGAGGAAAGGACCTAGCCGAGGAAGCGCAGGTGTCAGGAGTGTGTGGACATTAGAGGAGACAGATCTCAAGGGAGGATGGGGAGGCCTGGGAAGGCGACTCCAGGAAGGTGACTTTCAAACTCAGACATGAAGGACGGGTAGAAATTTACCAAGGGAAGTACAGGGGAAGGAGCATTCTAGGATTCATAGATGACTGTCCTTAACTGGCAGCCCTCAACACACCAGGGCTTCCAACACATGGGATTATAAAATAGGAGGCCATTACTTGAAGGTCTCAGGTGAGAGTTTCGTATTTTTCCAATCATAGAATTAAATGAATATAAGAATAAGTCACTCATAGGTAAATATTAATACTTGTCATGGGACCTCCACTGTAGTTGTGTCATAGCCCTCTACATGCTATTATAGAGGGTTATGGTATAACAGCTGTCTCTCTATTATAGTTAGATACTATAATTTCCTCCCATTTACTGATGGAAAACTGAGGCACAGGGAGGTTCAATAACTGGCCTAAGATCATGTAGCAAGGACATGACACAGTGGGAAAGTGAACACTGTGTGGTCTTTCAGAGTTCATGCTTTTAACAAGTACACCATTGAGCATGCACCATAGGCAAAAAGCATCTTAATTTTCTTTTTAGGTTTGCAATTTCAATACAGTGTTGAGAGTGAAGCTACCTGGCATTAGGTATTAGACCATTGAGTCATTAGGCATCCACTTGCCACTTTGCCTAATGCTACACAAACTCAGTGGTGGTGATTTGTTTTGTATTTGTTTCTTTTTGGTACTGGGGATTGAACCAGAGCCTGTAGCAGGTCAAGCACTACCACTGGGCTGGCCCCAGCCTCTCCCTCCCCAGGAGGTTTTTGTGAGAACTTTTATTCATTCATCAACCATTTATTGGGGAACTACTATAATAGCCACTAGTCTAAACTCCAAATGAACTAAACAGACAAAATCCTGTTCTCACGTATCTGCAACACATAATCGTGTACATACCCTGGTAATACAGTGCCTACAGTGTCTGTTGGTTTTTTATTATATGGTGCTGCCGTTTTGTGAATTTCATGGGGAGGTTTGGCATAGTCCTTATTCTTTTGGTTAACATGTCAAATGAGATGTTAACTGGATTTGTAGATGGTGTGAGCAAATTAGGACTTACAACACAATGACCATGGCTCTTTAGGGGTCTTCACAGTGACCACAGTTGAATTAATCACATCACTGTTGACTTAAATTTTTAAGATAGCCAAATGTTCTCTTGGGGCCTTACACTAGTATTTTTGGAACTGTATATTTTAGTGGTAATATTTTGGTGCTAACACAAAGGTCTACAAACTTTTATTGTGAATTTTTGTCATGTAAAATGGCCAGAAAGTAAATGTTTTAGGATTTGTGGGTACAGCTGCTCAATTCTGCCTGCTGCTATAGCAAGAAAGCAGCCAAAGGCAATATGTCAGCAAAGGGCACAATAAAGCTTTATTTATAAAAACAGGCATTCGGCCCACAGATCAGTGTGCCAGCCTCTGTTCCTGAAGGGGAAAAAAAAAAAAATTCTGTGATATTTTTTGATATTATCAGGTTTTTAAGAGAAAAGAAAACATGAACTAATATCAGAAAATAATATCGACTCTGTTCAAACTCAAAGAAGTTCGGATTCAAGTTTATATGGTGTTACTGTCTTCTGTATGACCTCCTTTCCTGGTTGGTTCAAGACCAAGGCCAGTGCAAGGGATCAAGAAAGACATTTCAAGACATCTTTCCTGGTATAGAAACCTAGGAGATAAATTGTCTCATGGGAGTTTGTGTTGGGTACAGGAAGAATTTTCAGCCGTGAGGGCTTTGCAATATTGAAATAGATTACAAGGAGGTTTGTTACCAAGAAGGAGTTTCTTTAGACATTTTAAATTCCAGAGAGATTCCCACACAATTAATCATTCACTGATTAAAAATCTGACTTTCTCCTTATCTTGTGTGGGCTAGTGAGGTCCTGATGCCGCCAGAAGCCTGATGGCGGATGGATTAAATGGATTGTCTATTCTCTCTGGAACTTGGTGACCAGCCTTAGGAATATTACCAAACCAGAGTAAGTTCTCACAAAATTACAGTCTGGGAGAAGAAGCCAATCTGAAACAGAGGAAAGGAAGCATTTTCTAATGCCCTTTTTAAGAAATGAAATTTTATTCAGGAGGCCTAAAGTGCCACAGGGCAGTGGGACTGTGGCCAGCAAACACCTATCCTAGATAAAAGTAAATGTTAATTAACATATCAATAGTCTGTAGATCTTAGGTGCTTCTAAAGTGCTGGAGGGTGTTTGACAACTTTTTCTTCCCTTAAGCTCTTTTGCTTTCGCTTTGAAGAACTATTTTAAGCAAAGAGAACCCCTGTTCCAATCTATTTTGATCTCAAGGATGTCTGATTTAATATAATTTTCTCACGTTCCTACCAACTTGCCCAAGGTGAGGAATAATTTACTTTGTTAGAGCAAAAGAACAAAGACATTTTGGGGAAATGGAAAATAGTGGACTTCGTTTAAAAGTTAAAAAAAAAAAAATACTGTAGTTTTGTACATATTGGCGAAACTGCTACCTGTCATTTTAAAACTTTTGCATTCACAGATAGTGGTACTGGAATTTTGAGGCCTTTGTGAATTTGTTCAAATAGGCAGTCATGCAAGAGGAGACCGTCTCCTCTCAGTGGTCTCCTGTGTGTTTAGATTTTAGTTGATGGGTGTATTAGGAACAGGCAGAGCAGGGGTGATTCCAGCCCATTGGATACAGCAAGTAATTACTTCCCTGATTTTGGAAAAAGCAAACTATACGCCTACTCAAGCAATGATTGTAGCTAGAGCTAGTGCAGGCAGATGCTGGCTGTGCAGTGACCATGCTCAGGAAGATGCTGGTAGGAGCGGGGGAAGAGTTCCAGGAAGACTCAGCACCTTCTGGAAGGTTTCTTCGGGCTGCAGTGGGCCCCAGGAGAGGACCCACACATAGCTGGTGTTCTATAAAGGTCCCCCTCCCATCCTTACCCCCTCTCTCTATTTAAGATACTCTCAGGAAAATCTACTTTAATTCAAACAAAACACATTTTGTTTTAAACCCACTGCAGAAGATTCAAGGGCCCTGGGCCTCATAGCATTTATAAATAGATGGAGAGATACATATACTGAGAAAAAAGTGAAAGGAGAGTTACGCAACGAGAGATGATTGTGTTTGACAGTACAGGCCAGGCAAATGTGAATGAGTGGCAAAATCCATGACAAATGGGAAATTTTTGTAGGGTGGAGATGGGGGAAGGTGGCAGCGGTCCAGAGCTAATGAAGGCTTCCTGGGGGAGGCATGACTTGAGCAAGGCCTGCATTGTCAAGTGGGCTTGGCTGGATGGAAAGAAGAAGAAGAGGGGGGAGGGGATGCGGGCAGGGGGGAATTACAAGCTCATGAAAAGCAGGCTCGTTGTGGTCTGTTAACTCATCGCCCCATGCCTGCTAGATGCTTAATAGAGGCTGTTGTATAAGTGAATAATTCTGATTTTTTTCCTCTTCTGAACTTGGTCTATAGCACCCAGTTGAGAACTGCATTTGGAGCTGTGTCACTTTATGAGGCAGTTCTCTCTCGGGCTGCACACTGTGCTTTGTGGGGAAGCCCTGTGTTTAGTACTTTTGCATCCTGTAGCAGTAACTGAATGTCAAGTGTGCAACAGATGTACCTAAACACACTTCCTCATGGAATGAGATGGCCAAAGACACGGGACGCCAAGCCTTGATAGAAACTAGTGTCTTGCTGGGCACTTTGACAAAGAAATTCTTTGTCATTGAGTATTGCTTTGTTAACATGGAGAGCATACCCACCTCTGGGGTCTGTGTGACCCTCCTGGGAATGAACCCATGTACTTATTATGGTGACCTCCTTGCCAGCTGGGGAAGATAATTGATCTTTCTGGCATGGACTTGGCCCAGGCCACTTCTACATTATGTCAATGTAGGCATGTAGACTGGTTTGATCCAAGTTGAAGAATGGGAGTGGAGCTACTAGTTACCCAATTTCTACCCCCCAAGACATTAGGCTTAGTGGTTTTAAAATGCCATTGTACTTGACTTTCATAATAGCCTTGTAGATAGGACTTTTTCTATTTGAAGAGAGAGATGCTCAGAGCATTTAAGTGTCTTGGCCAATGTCACACAAATCATGTTGGAGCAAACTTCACATTGTTCCTGTTCTTGTGAAACTTTTATTCCAGCGGGCAAGATAAACCTTCATTAAATAATCTCATTAGTCCTATACATAGTTAAAACTGCGTAACATGCTTCAGAATGATTGCATAGGAAATGGGTAAAGGTGAGACCCTCTCAAGTATGAGGAAATAACTTTTTAGACCCCAAGGCAAAAGTAAGGATTATCTAGTTGAAATGAAAACTTCATGCAGAGGAACACTACATGCAAAGACCCTGTGGCAGAAGGAATTTGATCTATTCCAGGAATTGGAAGAGGCAGTCTTCAATGGAGCTGAGCAGAGTGAAAGGGAGGTTGAGGGATAAAAATGGGAGAGAAGTAGGAAAAGTTAAAGCTTTGCAGGACCTGAGGACATCACTGATGTTGGTCTTTACTCAGTAGGGTGGGTGGCCTATGCTCTTAAGGTAGCAGCAGGTAATGAAGACAGGCTTGAAGACAAGTGTAAGGGCTGATGTGACCCAACCCTGATACCTCTTCTGTTTCAGGACCAAAGGCAGGACTCAGCAGTGCCACCCTCCTGTTGTGTTTGCAAGCTGTTGACAGGACCTGGGCAGGTTAAGAGTTTTCAGTGGACTTGTCAGGGTTTGTGTCCTGTGGAAACTGACAGAGTCTGCTGGCTGAGGGGCTCATTTTAATAGAAATAACCTAGGTGGGTTTGTTAATTTCCTGTGCTCCCTCGATGACCTGCCTGCGTAGCGTGAAGGTGCTTTGATGTGACTGGGAGAACAGAAGGATATTTTGTGCATAGCCAACCGTGAGAGGAATGCTGGTTTTTGCAACAAGGAAGCACAGGAAGATGACAGGTGAGTTGTGGGGATGGGGGAGATTAGAAGGTGCCCCGTGTGGCTTTTCCCACCTCCCCAAATGCAGCCTTGTTTATCTAAAATTCATCTTTCCTCTATCAGAGAATTAACTTCTGTGAGCCCGGGGTGTTCATATTCCCTAGGAAATTAAACACATTGGCGGATGGTTTTGTGGTTGACTTAAATGTGCTCACCAGGGTAAGGGAAGAAACCCTCTCTGCTTCCCTTGGATTTATTGAGTGTATTGTTTTCCCCCTTTGGTTCCATAACACTTGAGGTGCTTGCAGAGAGCTTTTAAGTCCACGCTGCAGGGCTCAATCTGCCTGTGTAAGTGGACAGCATGGGGGAGGCCTGTCCCGTGCATGCAAATGATCCTGGCGTGGTCCTCTGTGGGGTTCTTTGTCTGCCGGCTGCCATGTCTGGGATCTGTTCTGAGGGGTGAGTTGCCAGGACAGTGTGAATGCCCTGGGAATGGGAATGGAGCCCCTCAGCATCTGCACACATGGCCTTTGGGGTTTTAAGATCTCCCCACGGTGGCAGACCTTCTCCACAGGGTCCACGGGGCCAGACATGGAGGAGGGATGGGTGCTGACATGCTGTCTGCGATGTCCCAGTTGCAAAGTCAGTGGGGAGGGCTGTGCCCAGGGAGCTCCCCCTCCCCACGAGGCCCTGGAAAAAGCCCTTAGCCCTGTGGTTTACCTCTGGAATGTGGAGGTCATTCCACCCTCAGCCCTTAACTGGGGAGGAGCAAAGAAGGTTGGGACACCCCAAATCCTGTCCTGTTAACTCTTGAACTCTCCAGGGACTGATCATCTACTTCCTCCTGGTTTCAGCTCCTCGCTGCCTGCACAGCAGCCTACTGACGTCTGTGCCAGTCCTCAGCTGCCAAAGTCCTCAGCCCTCCCAGGAGGGGAGGGGAAGGAAAGGGAGGCCAGCCAAGGCCCATGTGCCCTCCCCTGGGTTGTCAGCTCTTTGTGGACCCCCCCCCCACCCTCCCAGAGCATGTGTGCCGGAGTACCCCCTACGATCAGTGGAAGGATCTATGACACAGATGTGTCTCTGCCAAGCTTATGTAGTCACTCAATATTTTTGTCTAGCTTTAACCCCACTGAGCATTCAAGATTAAGAGACATTCATATTCAAAGTATGGAATGACTTCTAAATAGAGGAATGAGGTCTCTTTCTGGGGCTTTGAAAAGCCTCTGGTGGCCCCCCCTTAGAAAAGCATCCAGTCCACTATCTGGGAGGAATATGATTTTGCAAAATACTGTCATGTGGAGAAGAGAATGGCCAAGAGAGTGAAGGTAGAGGAGGATGCTGTATAATTAAAGAAGAATGAGAAAGTGCATCTTGCTGTGTGGGGGGTGGCCCTGGAGAAGAGCAGGTGATGAGGAGCAGTCAATGCGGCAGTGGCCAGGGACCGGTGAGCACAGCCAGGAAGCTGTGAGTACACAGAGGAAGAATTTGGATGAGTTCTTCAGCAAGAAAACAAAACTGTGCTTTTGACAGTAGGGGCCACAGAGAAGGGAAACAGGATATCAAAGGATGTTTTAAGAAGAGCTCTGGATGTCCGGGGGCTGGAGCAGAGGGAATACGAGCAGAAACTAAAAGCTTGGGAAGCCAGAGGTCCTCAGCTGTGGCTCTGGTGGTTGGGGCAGCCAAGGCCAGAACTCACAACGGGAAGCAGGCTTTTATTTTGTTATTTTAAAGGAAGGATGTTTACAGGCCACTGGAGGAGGAGAGGAGAGAGTTGATTTCACTGTCTGTGTGACAGTTCATGGTCCAGTCTTTGCCATCCCTGAGTGTGTGAAGTGAGCAGGGCTGAGCGAAAGCCCAGGAGGGGTGCCTGTATATTGCTCCACAACTGCGGATCAGGAGGAGGGCATGGATTCTCTCGGACCTCCACTCTATTCAGTGGGGCCAGGATGTGGACCGGATTGTAGGTCCTGTGCTAAGTGCTGAGAGAAATGGATGAGCAGCATGGGCCAGGACTAGGAATCAAAGGGACAGCCCAGGGCTTGGCTCC
Organism: Callospermophilus lateralis; assembly: GCF_048772815.1. Classification (NCBI taxonomy): domain Eukaryota; kingdom Metazoa; phylum Chordata; class Mammalia; order Rodentia; family Sciuridae; genus Callospermophilus; species Callospermophilus lateralis. Next base: position 105,470,829 of record NC_135307.1, on the reverse strand, counting down.
TACCCAGGTGCGTGCTTGGAAGATGGTTTGGGAGCTGGGCCTACTCGAGGACTCCTGGCTATCCAGGTTAGTTTCAGTCATGCTCAGCTCGTGCACCCTTAACTCATCCTAGAATTGAATCCAAAAACAGAGGCCCTGGAAGCTACTTCCAGCACTCAGATTAAACCCATCCACTGTCCCCAGAGTGGTCCAGATCCTAGTGCATTGGTTCCCACCGGCCCTATGCATGGTTCCCTCCTTCACTTCCCTACCTGCTCCACCAGCACCACTCAGCAGCCAGACTGCTCTTGGGAAATGCAGATCTGGTTCCATCACGCTTATGCTCCAAAGGGTTTCTGTTATCTTGTGGACACAATCAACAACTCATTACCAGATTTGCAAACCTTTCAAGATTTTATTTTCTTGTTTTAAAGGGAATATGTTTACAATATACTGAAGGGAAGAGAAGAAACCGATTTCAGAGAGATTAGATTTCCACAATCACTACTATTTTACCTTCCCGTTGCTGAACTCTAAACACACTAATCTACTAGGTTTTTCAATGTATCATGCTCTTTCCTACCTGAGAGCCTTTGCACAAGATGTTTCTAATACCTAGAAAATGTTGTCTTTTAATTTTTCTCCCCAGCTAATCTATACTTACCCTTTAAGTCTTGGACTAAACAATCCCTTCTTCAGTTTCTCATTATCTCTCATTACCCTTACTTTTCCTCCATTCTCTTGGTATAATTTGCAATTGGATATTCACTTATGTGTTTACTTATTCAGGGTTTGTACTTTAACATCCTAAGAGCTAGAGTCATGTCTGTTTAGTTCATCTTGATGTCCCCAGTGGACTTTAAATAAATATTGGTTGATTAAATGAATGAATGACTAAATAAATAAATGTTAACAGGTTTCTATGATCTTGTTTGTGTTTCTATGTAGAGGAACTTAAGCAGTTTGTCCTCATTAGTTAGTTTGTTCTACAAAACATTTAATGAGACATTGGTGTTGGCAGGCCAAGGATAAGACACATTTTTTTTTCTTTTTTAAATATTTATTTTTAAGTTATAGGTGGACACAATATCTTTATTTTATTTTCATGAAGTGCTGAGGATCAAATCCAGAGCCTCACGCATGCTAGGCGAGTGCTCTACCTCTGAGCCACAACCCCAGCCCCAAGACACATTTTCTATCCTCAGGGTGATTGTGGTGAAAGAGACAGTTGTAGAAAGTGACATTCCACACAATAGGGACACGAGGTGGACTGAGTACATAGTCCCTTGTGACAGTGTTCCAGATAGAGTATTTAGTATGACTTTCTGACAATAAATCTGTTAAAGAATCAACAGAGCAGGATGTGATAACCCATTCCCAAATCTCCTCTAAAAGACATCACCTAAACTGTAAGGAGTATAAGATAAGCTATGATCTCGTTAATTATAACAGGAGGGCATGTGTTGGTGATAGATAATGTGGAGGATGATAAGAAATATTGAAATCCAGAGCCATAGACAATAGGAATGTGCCATTAGCCTTCACCATTGAGGAGTGTGGAGACTCATTGTAAGTAAAAGGCAGAGGGTTCTGCTTCTTTCAGGAGAATCCATTCTTCTGGCTTTCCAAAATTCAATGATAAATTGAGTGAATATTTTTAAAAATTTGCCACTTTTTTAGTTGGCGTTGGTGGAGAGAGGAAAGGAGATAACTCTGAGTCTTTTGAATTCTATTCCTATCATTTAGGATGATTGACAATTTCATTGAGTTTACTACCAAACTTGTTTCCTTCTTTTTTAAATTAGGTATAACAAAAAAATAGTACTGGACCCACATTTACTATTTCAAGAACTCTCTTAATAACTAGAAAGAGGACCTTTAGATAGTTACTCCGGGAGTGTCTGGCCATCGAGTTTCACTCACCTAAGGGTAGAAGGGTTTGAACTTTATTTCCTGAGTTGATGAGTATTTCATGATAAACCAGTTCTGGCCCATTAACTTCATTTCTCAAAACACAGGTTTTAAAAGAGCGTTTCCTGAAGGAGTTGCCACTAAAAAATGGAATGAATCTGACTTGCTCAAATAAAAATGGTCAGAGTAGAACATGGTATGCAATGTTGTTGAACATACTTTGTTCTCTTTTCTTTGAGGTTGTGTGTGTGTGTGTGTGTGTGTGTGTGTTTTGAAGTAAGAAGAAATGTTTTAAAAATAACAACTAACGTGTCTTATCAGCAGTATAACTTTAGCTGTATCCTATAGCCATTAAGACCGAATGAAGTGTGAACCTACCTTTCCATTCTCCCTGTATTTTTTCTAATTTATCTAGAATATTAAACTGAAGAGTGTTTAATATTTCAAGGAAGATGTCCTCTCCTGCTGAGGATTTAGTGGGGAACAATACAGACTGCCCCTCAGAAGATAATTAGAAGCCATATCTACAGGAATATCAAAGTCTACAGTAGATTTATATAAAACAAATTTGTTCAAACCTGACACTGGAAGTAACAAACAAGAATCCCATCACCCAGTTCCATATTGTGGGTGTGGTCTCATCCAAGGAATGTCTGCAATTCTCATTTCCATTCTTTTTAATTCAACAAATATTTACTGAGTGCCTGTTATGTGCTAGATACTGTTCCAGGCACTTGGGATATATCCGAGAACAGAACAAGGACCCTGCGGCGATGGAGCTCATAGTCTGTGGTTTATTACCACTTCCCCTGAATATTGCCTGTGACCTTGGCAAGTCATCACCTCTCTGCACCTCTGTCATCAGTTGCCCATTGAGTGATTCAGTAGGCCTCTGCTAAGATGTGGATAATGTGCCTGGTATTCTGTAGATGCCAAATAGGACACATACCCCAGCCCATCACCCAAACAGCAGAGAGGACCAGAATTTGCTTTGTTTTTTCTTCCTTTTTTTTTTTTTTCTTTTCAAACCTGGAGATGGAACTCAGGTCCTCACACATACTACGCAAGCACTGAGGTATATTTCTAGCCCTTTCTAAAAAATTTTATTTTGGGACAGGGTATTGCTAAGTTTGCAGGCTGACCTTGAACTTGTGATCCTCTTGCCTCAGCCTCCTGAGTAGCTGAGATTACAGGTATGCTCCACTGCACCCTGCTGGACGTTGATTCTTAACAATAAAGAACAACTGGAAGAGGGTGGAGGCTGCTGAGCACAGCTTCTGCTAGTGGTGGTGTGGGGAGCTGGCCTCTACCTGCACTGTCACTGCTGCTGCTGTGTGCTGGTGGCCGCCTGCTGGTGAGGCCCCTGCCCTTCCTAGTAGCTACCCATGTCCTCTATGCTGTCTTCTCCATGGCTGCCTCAGCCAGTGTTTCTGAAGGGCCCTCACCTGGCAACTTGGCCAAGATGTATTTGAAACCCCTCGTGGTCTTGGGCACATTTTGCTTTTGAACCCAGTGGGGCTCAATTCCTAAACAGCTCCAGAGAAGCGTGAGGAGCTGGTGGAATCCCAGACTGCCCAGTGGATCTGGGTCCAGCGTGGATGTCTGAACTCACACAGTAAATACCTGGTTTCTCTGCCACTATCAGCCAGGCCTGGTTGATGTTCCAGGTGAAGGTGATTGTGGTCCTTTAAGGGGGGCCACACAGGTGAGCAGGTGTGTTCCTGTGTGAGCAACAGTGGTAGAAATTGCCAGTGGGGTTCCAGTGGGGTTCCAGTGGCTTGGTCCAGAGTCCCTCCCCATATACTGTGTGTCCTGTCAAGATTCCTTTGCTCTAGGGACTCAGGCACCGCTGGCGAACTTTTGATCTCAGGAACTTGGGAGCATGCGCTGGCCCAGGAAATGGGTAGCCATTGCTCAGCTCACAGCTGTCACCATCCCAACACGCCCGAGGTGCTGCCACTGCCTTCAGAACTTGTACCTCCCGTGTCAGTGTGAGTAAACAGCCAGATAGGAACATTCACTGGGGTAAACCATAATTAGGTATGTTCTTGAGGTTTTCAGAGCAATTCTTTCATACCTTTGTAAAACTGACAATACATGAATGATAAAATTTCCCCATAGATAGTTCAGCTAATTGCTCCTTCTAGGTAAAGAATGGCCCCGTTTCTTCGTCTGTCTGATGATGACTTTTCATTTTCTGCCATAAATGAACCTAATTTGCAAATGAAAAATTTCACTGAAGCATTGGTTGCCTGCAAGGGAATTAGGGCCCTGAACCTTGGAAGTGTTCAGTAGCACACACACACACAATTGCATTTTAAACAAAAGACTTATGATCTTAATTCACAGTTAAAGTAACAATTGCTCCTAAGTAGTACTTATTGTTTTAGAAAGTTTAGATGTTCCAATAACAGTAATCAAGAGGAGTTAAGTTCTCTTTAAAGCAAAGCAAATGAGGAGTAATTGTCAAAATTTGCTTAGTATTTCCTGTTTGTAGGATGTAGTTTTTCCTCAGATCACCCCTCATTCCCTTGTGAATACACAGAAGCCCTTCATAGCTTGGTGTCTAGAATAGAAATAGGAATAGCAATTCTTTGTTAGGCCCAGCCTATCAGGGAGAAGACCTGAGTTCCAGTCTGAGTTCCAACAGCTGTTGATTGTGTGATTCCCTTGAAGGTTCTTTGCTCTAGTATCAGTTTATTCAGTTGCAAAGTCCAATTGAGATGCCAGGCTGTTTCTATGCAGACTGAAATGATTCTGTATTTTTAAGTGCAACAATAACTTGTGAATGAAAGCCAATGTTGTACCAGGCAATGCCAGGTATGCTCCTTGTGGTTTAGGGCATGTAAAGTTACATGTAACTGAGACACATGTACTTTAAAATTTAAGAACATCCAGATGAAGTATCCAAGAAGAGATTCTGCAATTACCAGCTCTTTTCTACTCTAGTTAAGAACTTTATTTTACCTATTTATTTATTTCAAAGATACTTACGTGCTAGACATTGAGGATAAAACTATAAACAAGAAAAATTCCTTGCTCTGATGGAGTTCATCCTTCGGGTAGCATGAAAGTAGCTGGAAATGGGGGCCCTTAATTTATCTCTGCAAAAGAATTCGGGTTTTATTTCAGGTATGAAGTAATTTATTTTAGTGACTTTGCATGCAGAAAGTCTGTTAAAATGTAGATATTTAACCACTACCCCCATGCTGCTAGTCAGTTTCACCCATCTTTCTGGACCTTGATCTGATCTCAATTCTACAAGCTCCTCCAGTCTTTCCATCTGAATGCCTTTCCTTCTCCTCCTTTGCATTTTCCTTTCTATAGCACTTCTCACATTCTGTCTTGCTTTAAAAGTCTTTGTGTTAGTCTTCCATTGTAGCATAGGAGCCTCTGAGATGCCAAGACCTTATGTTACCCCCTCCTGCTTTTTTTTTTTTCCCATCCACTGCTCTGCACATATGCCTTCTACTTGGGAGATGCCTAATAAATATTTATTGAGTTGAAATAACTCAGGTCCATATAGCAGGCTAGCAGAGAAGAGTTTTTCCAAGCATTGCACCCGAGAAAAGCTGATCTGAGAGCACAATGGGAAATGAGGACTCATAAAATGGTGGTATTATTTTGTCTTTAGTTTTCAAGGAATTGTGGGGGTCCCTTACAGATTATTTCATTTAGCAGACAGACTTGATAGCAAGGATAGTTAACCTGGTAACTTTTCAAGTGAAGTTCTATATAAATGGAGGGCATTTTATTCCATTTTGAAAATTATAAAAGTTACCTTCAAAAATGTGAACATTAAACAAAATGCAATAAAAAGTGAAATTATGCATCATATACCCAATATTACTTTCTCTTTAGAGGTAACAATTCCTAAATAGTCCTTGTTCATCATTGTTCCAGAATTTTTTCACCTGATAATTCCATTCATCTTTGTCTACGTTGGCTGTGCAGATCAGCCTCATGATGTGTGCATATTACTTACACATTCTTCTGTTCAGGGCTATTTTGATTGTTTCCAGTTTGATCTTTCTTGCTATGTACTTACACTCTTTGTAGATATCACCATATCACTCTTAGTGTTTGAATTTACTGGTTAAAAATATGAGTGCATTAGTGCATTCTCCATTGTTTTAAACATACATTTTGACTACTGTTTGGCCCTTGACTTCCATAATTTGCTAGATCACAGATCCATTAGGTGTCATCTGTTCTGTCAAGCCCATTGTCTGGGAAGGGAGGTCTGGCTCTCCACAAGTAATTGTATACAGTGAATGAGGTCTAGACTCGAGGCATCTGCAAACTATCATGGTTACTTACAGTGAGAATGATCAGTCAGGTTGGTGGGTGCTGGGCAAGCCTCTGCCAAGGAGAGGCTCAGCTTTAAAAGCAGAGGGGCATCTGGAGAAGGGCATTCTGGGACAAAGAAAAGCACTAGCAATGGTTTGGCGGTTTAGGATATTGAGAGGGAGGTGGGAAGAATAACAGGTAAGATTGACAGGGTAGACCAGGAACAAATCACAAAAACCCTTATGTTCTGTATTAAGAAATTTGTCAGAAAGAGCTCAGAGTTTTTCATGAGCTTCTTACACCATTGCATTTAGTGCAGATATGTAAGAGATTGCTGCATATTCAAATTCATGTAACAAAGAACTGTTCTGTTTTAGAAAATAGTTCCCTAGTATTTCAAAGAAATCTTGCCAATGGGCCAGGTTCAGATCAGAGGTGGTGGCGCTTATCCCCAAGACACACCCTGGCTTCTGGTAATCACGTGGCTGGTCTAACATTGTTCTTGCTACTTCTCTATATCCACCCTTCTCTTCCTCTGAGTGGCTGAGAATCTTTTGTGAATTCTGTATATAAACAGATCTGGTCCCCACGGATGTCGGCCTGGCCACCTTTAGAGTATAAAATCCATTTTAAAAGGCACCAGGAATAGAAAATTTTAAAAAAAAGAAAAAAGAATAGGAAATAGTGCTTAGACGGAATGGTTTATACAGTTAGTGGCTTTAATTTTTATTTCAAGAAAATGCGTAAGGTAAATTCTTCTGTGAAGTGCTTATAAAATTGCTATCCCATCAGCAAGGAAACTGCAGACCAGGGCATAAGGACTGTGAATTTAAAGCAACCTCGGATTAAATTCCTCAGGTAAGCCTGCTAGTCATGTGTCTCCCGTGCATATTTATCCACATGTCCTTTTGGGATGGGACAGGATTGATTTTTAATGACTCTGAGCCACTTTCCCTTGGCACACAGAAGACTGTGTTTTGCTGAGTATGGAAGCTCTTTGTGTGAGCCCACACGTAGCTGTGCGTAAGGAGGATCAGGCCCTCCCTTCATCCCTGGGAGCCTGCACCAGTCAGTTTCCCCATCTCTGAAATGGGGATTATAACCTCTCTCACAGGGACTTTGTTGTGACTGATAATTTTGTAAGACTATGTTTTTAAGAAAAATATAGATTTATGGTATTAAAATATATGTGTCTAAAATAGCTTTCTGTGCTGTTTGGCTGTCTTTGCCTGATTTTCACTATGCCTGTAAGTGAGATTCAGCATTTTCTTGTAGACTGTGAATTGTTGCCACTAAATGAGCTTGTCAGTCTCTGGTAAAGAACAAAATGTCCTTGGATTTACCCCATGCCACACTGCTATGAGTACTTATCCCAAAACACTGGATATGGAATGGACCCAATTCCAAATTTTCTCAAGAAGGCTGTAGCTCTGCAAAGGACAGTGGTACACATAGTCACTCCCACAGTCACAGAGAGGCTTCAGGAGCCTTCAGTGGGCAAGGTGCTGCCCCAACAGGACCTTGCTGTCCTTATCTGCAGAATTTCAGATTCACCAACAGGAGTTAGTCTCTGGCTAGTCTTCTTTCCCCAACTTGGGGATGAGGTTTGTGGAGTGTCCCTTTTTGGCCCATGATTCATAATTTGGAACCTCCTGGTAATTGTTCAATTAACAGCCTAGAGTAACAAGCCTGATCCTTTGGGGCACACTCATCCTTCTGAGGCCCCGGTCTTTGGTGTGAAAGGTGGGCCAGTTCAGAAGTTTCCCTGACTCTTAGAGAGTAGTTTGTGCCCCTGAGGCTCTGGGGTATTCCTTCAGGTCCTGCATGAGCTGCCTCTCATGGCAAGGAAGGGACAGAAAATAATGGACCCAGGGTCCCCAAGACTCTAACCCACTGTCTCAAAAAAGCATCCGTCTTTGTTAACCTATTCGCCTATAGGATTTGGTATATAATTTTGTTTAAAGAAAGGGTTCTCTTGCTTACAAAATAAAAGCATTTGAGACCTCCAGCTTATGTATTCTCAGATTTTATATCCTTGCACAACCTTGGCACTGTCTTATCTCATTCTTTGTGAAATTGGAAAATGCATTTGTCACCAGAGGCTCAGCCCCCAGACTGAGTTGATATTTACAAAGTAGCCAGGATTCCTCACATGGGTAGCCACTGACCTTGTTTGGTTGTACACAGTCTTTTTATTATTCGTTTTATATGTGGCTTTCTTTAAAATTATTAATGCACATTACTGAAAACTCTCTCTTTCCAGGAAAGAAAAGCTCTTTAAAGGCATTATCCTTTTTTAAAAATAAATTATCTTAAAAATAGTTTTTTGGTTATCAAATTCTTATTGTAAGGGTATAAAATACTTTTGTATCTCCTTGCTCCTAATAACCTCTGAAGACAGAGATAAAAACCTCAGTAACTCCCTAGTAATTATGTTGCTGGCCTGCTCTTGTAGGCATAGGAGATAATGCCCGGGTGATCTGCCTTGTGGCCTGGGCCTGTACCACTTGCTTGGCTGGTGCCCTTCTGAGATCCACACCTGATGGCCACTTAGTGCAAGCCCTTGAGGTCTGTCTTGGGGGAGTTTGCAGTCTCGGATGGTCTCTTATGGCACCAAGTACATTTGTGACGAAAGGAACAAATTATAGGGAAGGAAACTTTTCCTTCTACTTGGGATTTAAGAAAACTACTAATGATGGAAGAATATTGCCCTTTTTTATTGTTGTTCTTTTACCACTTGTAGGATAACTGAGTGTGAGTATTGTGACCTTAGTCGCATGAGAGACATATTAGCCATCACTCAAACCAGAGAACTGAAGAAAATTCAGAAGAGCAGTCCAGGGGAAGGAGGCAGTAGTACTGACAGAAAAAGAAAGAAAAAGAGAGAGAGAGATGGCAGGAAAGTGGATCTGGAGGAGGGAGGGTGTCATCATTCACTGACACCATCACCTAGGTTCCCCTGGAGTTTACCAGGAGAGCGGAACCATGAGAGCCCCCAGATCTCCAGAATGAATTCCCTTAGCGCATTGCTTCAAAACCTCAGATGGTATCTGTTGACGGGAGGGGATTGAGTTTTGTGGTTAGTACTCACCATTCTTTGTCTGATGCCAATACCACCCAGGGCAGTGCATAATATTTTAATTTCCTCATAAAATGTGCTTTTATTTCCTTTTGCAATATGTAAGCCCATCAGATTGTAGAGATTTAAGTGAGTGGGGAGTGTTATTTAACTGGAATCTCATAGAAGACCCACCCAGTGATCATTTTCATTCATATTTTCCCATTTTTTTGGCAGCAATAATGTAGTATTTCTATTTTTCATTTTTATGTAGTCTTATGGGGCATATTCTTTGTGGGTTTAGATTCCTGAGTAGAATATCTGATTTATACTTGATAAAGCAGTGTTTGCCAAGTAATTTTGCTGAAAAGCAGCCACTTAGACAGAAAGGGAAGAACCTACTATAAAAAGAACGGAGCATATTATGAAGCTGCTCTGTAGTTCATTGGGACTGAGAAATGTTGGTTACAAGAGGTCTAGAGACTAAAAGTTTGCTTGATTCAACTCAAGTTGAAATTTTATTTCACATTTTTTGACAGTATCCCAGTCTTTAAGTTAAATGAGTTTCATATTTGCTTATCACCAGGATCCTTGGTTATTTCTTCCCTGTAGGAACAGTTACACAAAACTAAACAATATAGATGACTATACATTTATTGTAACCATGGAAACCACTGTTGATGATTTATTAAGCATTCTTTTTCCTGATTCCAAACAATACATTGTGTTGGTCCAAGTTCCCTGGAGGATTGGTTTTGTCCTTATCTATAGTCCAATGTTAGCTTTATTTATATCTTGGTTTGTTCAATTGTTTGACAATGGCGTTGGCTTCTTAAAACATGAAAGCCAGGTTTATGGCCACCAGCAAGTGTTTAAAAATGTTTTTTAAGTTGTTTCAGAGTGTTTAGATGACATAATATATGCCATTGCAGAACAAATCAGGAAAAATTGAACCTAACTTTATCTTTGCTATTGGATATGGCTGTATAGTACTTAGTTTCCAGTAACGGATGGATAGAGAATTACTTCACATTCTTAGGCACCTCTTGTCATTCAGCACTGGTGTGTTCATTCTGCTTTTCCTGAAGTAATTCTTGTTATGTGAAGTTGCTTGTGGATTTGCTGGGAAATTGTGCAAATGCTTCCTTTGTTAATCTATTACAATATCAGACTGACAAAGTTGGTGGGATAAAATATTCTGGCCTAGGACCCTCCTGCCAGGGGGCCTTGTAGTATCTTTTAGAGTCTCATAGCAGAGTGCTGCTTCTGGAAAGTTGAAGTTTTTGTGTGCCAAGCCCCAGAGCACACTGGGTTTCCTGCATTAGACAAGCACTTGAATCAGGCTCCGGCGGTGGCAGTGTAGCAGCGCTGATGGACGCCCATTTTGATGGCAATTTGGCAGGGAGTCAAACTTTGGCCCTAAAGCAGAGGTGGTGCAATTAGACAGCTGAGATGCATTCTCTAAACACACACTTTTAATTGATTTCAGCTTGTTCAGTTCACAAAGATAGAGCTCTGACACACAGCAGCCTTCTTAGAGGGGCTTATTTTTACTTTTCCTTTATTCAGCAGCGTAATTCAACAGCAACAGAAGCAACAATAATGCAGAGCTCTAAAGAGCGTGTATTTGGCATGGCTTGGATACAAAAAGTATTATTAAGAACTAATGAGTGAGATAGTTAGATGTTAACCGGAAAAGCATTAATGAGCAGAAGAGAATTCTGGCATAAACATCTGTTTCTGAAGCAGATGTTACCTTGTAAATTTGCTGAAGAAAAAGCCTGTGTAAAAGGAACAGTGGACTTTTTTAGGTAGTAGGAGGAACAGATAGAGATTATGAGGCTTTCAGATCCTCTTTTCAGCTCTTCTGAGATTCACAAATGACTATGTGTTCAGGCAGTGAATTTTGAGGGGTCTTTGGGGGTGGCCAGAGGTATCAGGCAGAGGTGAATGACAATGGCAGATCACACAGCTTGACTGGATGACATGGTAGCTGGAGGCTCCTGGTTCCTGCTTCACAGGGAGAGATTTGGGATTCTCATTAACTAAATGGCTGTCTCTTATCTCATCTTGTCTAGAGCTCCATAATTATTTCAGTATATGTGGACAATGGCTGCCATACTCTTCCAGGGATAGAGATTAAGATCTGTTCTGCCCCTACAAAATCACCTACCTTTGGTTGACTTATTGGATAGTTTAGTTTACGTAGATGACTGAAGGGCTAATAATGAGTTAATAGCCACTTGTTCTCAGGTTAACACAATGAGTACATGTTAGCAGCTTTCAGTCTTCTATTCAAAGGTGATAAGATATGGGGTAATCTACAATAGAGGCTGGAGTATGTATTTTTTAGAGCCCTCAAATGATACAGTGTTGTGACTGCCTCATTCATCTTTGCAGAGGAACAACTCCATTTGGGCTATTTTCACCTAATATCATAGAACAAGCTTAGAGTAAGAAGGAAGAATTATATCTGTCTAATTGATCCAAACCCCTTAGTGAACATATGAAGTCTTGAAGGTGATTTTCCCAGTATGACCCAGTGACCGGTGTAAGGGTCAGTCCCTAGGACCCAGGTCAGGGCCTGAGCTCCTGGACAGGTGCTGTTCCCATATCACCATTCTAGGGCAAAAGTCTTGCATTCTTCCATTGCAAGGACAAGAATGCAGAGTCCTCTTAAAGGGAATGTTTCTTGGAAAAGACTCTGCACCTGTCCTACTGGGTGAAAGTTAGAAGTGGGGTCTAATAGTGAATTCTAGCTCCCAGGTTATATAACTCAGTATGGCCCTTGCATGGCTCATTTGTTTCATTCCATCCACTCTCAGAGTGGCCATTGGTATGGTTCTGGGGAATGTTTGACCATCCATCCTTGGAACACTGTATTTACCAACATCTCAATAGATAGTGATTTCCCAAGGGTATACTTGGAGTTCAGTCCTTATCATTACTGGGTTGGGCAGCAGAGGAACCCAGAAAACCAATCCCAGGACCTAGGGCCTGTAGTGAGTGATTTTGCTACAGCTGGATGGGTCTTTCCTGTACCACACACACAAAAGGGTTGCTGTGAATCCTGAGGCTACATCAGAACTATCTTCCTTAACCGCAGGGGTTTATTTCTGGAAACCAAGCCATTGGGTAGAGATCCCCAATGAGGGTCTACAGAAAGGTATTCTTTCCATCTTGCATCAAGTTGCACAAAGGTGTAGGTCTCAACCACACAGATGAGATGATTTCCTTCTCTTTCTGGTGTGTGTGTGTGTGTGTGTGTGTGTGTGTGAGTGTGTGTGTATATGCACGTGTGCCTCTGTGTGTTGTTCATCCATGAAAAAGTAAGGTCAAAGCCACAGGATGATTCCCCAAGTTAGCAAGGTCTGTGTGATTCTATCAATGTCTCTGTCCTGAAGAACTAAGGCAGGCCCTAGCACAGGGTGGCCACTAATCTTTGACTTCTTCCAGACTGTGGGGATTTTCACATAATCACTAGGGACTTTTTTGTCCCTCAAAGAAGACTGGAAAAGCTCTTGCTAACAGAAAATTCTAAATTAATTCCTTTCGTTAAGTTTGTGGGGCTGACTCATGTCTCTTGAAGGAATTTTTGCATCTGTTGTGTAGCTCCTGGCATGTCAGAAGTGGATTTTGTGTCCCTTCTGTTGTGTGGGGGTGTGTGTGTCACACATCCCCAGGGGTACTGGGGACACATGAGGTGAAGAGAGCTTGTGTTGGGTGCAGACCTTGGAGAAGATGTGAATTGGATGTGTGATTCATCATTTGCATGGCTGAATCTTTTTATTTTTTTTATTACATGGCTGAATCTTTTAATCTCTTTCACCTGCGTGATAAGGCCACGCAGAAATGGGAGGGTAGAGGCTTTTCTGTGGCTTTAGGGTTCTCTAGTAAATGACTTCTTCCTCCCTCATTAGTCAGTGCTGGTGGAAGAAGCTGTAGACAGAATTCTTAAAAAACAGATATTCTGAATTGAATGGGTCTTTTTCCTCCCTGGTAGCTTTGTGATTACTTTACCAATTTTCTAGCTTATTTTGCTCTCTGGACTCAGCTATTACCTGCCTTCATCCTCATGTTGACCCTGAGAGGTACTTGTTACTAAGGAGGACTCTGGGATTTGTGGAGATTTAGCAAGTTACTCAAGGTCACATTACCGGTAGGTGACAGAACCAGAATTTAAACTAAGATCTACCTCCTCCCAAGCCCATATGGTTTCTACAGTGTATAGTTGTGTCACCCAGCCCTGCCATCAGGTGCTTCATCAATACCAAGCTATGCCTTCTAGAGCAAATCCTCCTATTTCTTTCTACTCTGTCTTTGCCTATACATTTCCTTACATGAACAGCACATGCACACACACACACACACACACACACACACACACACACGCAAATGCACATAGAGACAGACACATACACCTTTCTTTGCTTTTGTGCCTTGTACTAGTCTCTCAAGATGTAGTTCAGACATGAGCTCTTGCAAGCACACTTCTATGGGCTCTTTGTCTTTGCCCCTGTCTGACAGGACTGGTGACCAGCTGTTATTGCACTTACCATGTCACAGTATGTGGCCTGTCACTCTGGCCAACTTGCAAGTACCTTGAGGTCAAGGGCCTTGTTTCAGTGCCAGCCTCGAACCTGGCACATTCAGGCCTTGGGACTCTCTGCAGATCTGAATTGGACCAAGTCCGTAGTGTGATTTCGGACTCGTGTGACTTTGAAAATACAGATAACTGGAACTTTAGGAGTGGGCACAGGCTGATCCCTGAGCAGGTCTAGAAATGGCTTGCCAACAGAAGACATCTGTGTGTCTCCACTTTTCAAGCACTGTGACAATCTCCACAAGCAAAAGGTTTGAAGAACTATAACATTTATAGCTCCCTGGCCATAAATTCACTGCAGAGCACATAAAAAATGCCATTCCCACAGGGTTATGGCAGAGATTCAGTATTGCAAACATCTGCATATGAGCAGTAAAGCTAACCTCTGGTGTGCCGCGCTCGACTGTTCCCGACATATATTAACATTAGTGACAATTGAATGTGATTATCTGGGATGGCATTTTATCTGCCAATGGCAGACTTATGGCTTCTAAAGACCCCATTTTCCCCCTTTCTCATATGTTGTTTGTATATGATTCAAGTCACATGAAGGAATTCATGATTACTGTGGCCCTGCTTTTATTTTTTGGTGGAAATAGGGTGTGTATAAATTTTCAGTGCTTGAATTCATTTTTGCACTTTCGATAAAATGGGCTCTCAAAAGTTTGTTAAATTCAGCTGAGTGAATTGAAAAGTATCATTATTTTATATTTGAAGATCCTACTGAGAGTCAGGAAGAAAGAATAGATTTTGACATTGGCTGATAGGATTTTGATCCAACAGGTTTATAATTAATTTATATGGTACTTATTTGGAGAATACATGTTACATATCACACATCAAGGTTTAAATTGCTGCCATTATTTTCTTTCTACTACTTAAACAAGGACTTGGCAAGGTTTTTCTGTAAGGGATTAGATAATAAATATTTTAGGTTTTCCAAGGTATAGGCTTTCTCTAGCAACTATTCAACTCAGCTCTGCCATTATAGAGCAGGAGTACCCTACACAGTAAACAAATGAGCATGAATGGTTCCAGTAAACCTTTATTTACAAAAATAGGCATCAGGCTGTAGGTTACTAACCTTTGGCTCAAAAAACTACAGATATTTCAAGCTATGGGGGAAATTTAGAAAAAAAAATTTTAAAAGAACTATTGGCTTCCATTCCATTTGGTAATTTTGAAACTGGCTATATGAAATTTTAAATTATAAGATAACATTTAAATCAATGTTTTATTCTTTATTCTAGCACAATGGTTCTTAATATTATTGATTTTCATTCATCTAATGACTATAAAGCATTTCTAATGATGGTGACTCACTATGGCATAAATCTTCAAAGAGGGAATGGGACTGAGAAACACTGCTCAAGTAATGCTTACTGCTGGTTATTTTATTTAATTTTTTAACACTTATTTCTTTAACACTTATTACATTTTAGCATGAGTTTGTACATTCATATAAGTAAAATTCAGATGGGCAAAAATATTTAGGCTTCTGAAACCAGAAGCTTAAAATCATAATTCCTTCTCAGACATAATCCTCCATCCCCAGAGCAGCACTTCCTGTCTCTCACACCAGACTGCATAACTCTGTGAGAGTGGACCTGTGCAGGAATTTGCAAATATTTGATTGGTGATATTCAGATTGCCCAATGGCAGAAAGTTTTCTGCTTTTGCAGCCCAAAAAGGATTATAGAGCTAGGAGCAAGGTAAATATCTAAGGGTGCCCATGATAATACTTCTTTTTCCTCCTGCTTTGGAGTTATTTTTTGTGCTCTTTAAACAGTACACAAGACTAACAAATTCACATTGCACCGTTCTAGGTGACTTACGCAATCGGCAAAGGAGGACCAGAATAGCACCTAGGCAAGTGAAGCTTGTGGAATTTATTCTTATTCCTACTTTGCTGTGCTGAGTTGTTTCTCTTATAATTCCAAATGCCCTTTCAGCTTAAGCAACTGCTGGTAAATTAGAGTTAAGCCAGTTGCTCTCCCCGCCCATATTTTTGCTGCTTCACTTTGCAATAAGTGAGCAGAAGATGGGGGTAAGAGAAAAAGAGTGTAAACGTGAAAGAGCCCTATGACTTTTGTAATTCTTTGCGGAGTGTTTCATATAGTCAGGGCCAAATTGTTGTGAGTGCTTATGTCCCACGCTATGGATAGAGCAGTAGACTATTAGAGGTGAAAGATACCTTGGACAGCCAGATACTATGGCACGTACCTACAATCCCAGCAACTTGGGAGGCTGAAGCAGGAGAATCTGAAGTTCAAAGTGCATCTCAGCAATTTAGCAAACCCTGGCTCAAAATAAAAAATAAAAATGGCTGGGAATCTGGCTCACTGGTTAAGTGCCCCTGGGTTCAATCTTAGACTAGTGGTTCTCAAAGTGTGGTTTTCAGATCTATAGCATCATCATTGCCAAGGGAGTATATTAGAGATATAAATTCCCAGGCTTTCCAGTCAAGCTACTGATCTAGAATATTTCCTGGTGGGCCTAGGAATCTGCCTAAATAAGGTCTCCAGATGATCACTGTGCACAGTAAAATTTGAGAAGCAATATTTGATTCATTATCCAGTTAGACACCTTTAGTTCATTTTTTATGATTGTGGAGATTAAGGATAAGAGAGGGCAGGTGAAATAGCTTTGCTGGAGAAGGAGACCCAGATCTCTGATTCCCAGAACAAAACTCTGTTACCCACAGTGCCAATGTGGGTGGACTGTGGGAAAGTCGTGTCTTGTCTTGGAAAGAAGGACGACTTGGGTCCAGTGTGTGCATATTCTGGGGTCAGAGGAGAGATGGAACTCTTGATCTCTCCTCCTACCCTGGGCAGCCTCTCTCCATTTATAAGGCCTGTGACCCTGCTGTCCAACTTCCTCTTGAAGAATCTCCCTAGGACATACTTGGCTGAGCTTAGCAAAATGAGAGGAGGGAGGGGGTAGAGACAGGAGGAGAATGGGCTCCCCCTTATCATGTCTGTGCAATCATGGGGATTACAGCTGAGGATTAAGAGTCACTTGGGGATAATTCAGCTAGGCTGGAGAGGGGAAAACACACAAACACACAGGCACGTGCACACGCAGGCACACACAACATAAACAGATTGCTTAAACTCATGGCAGAAAACAAACAGCATGGGAGAATAAGGGGGGATGGGTGGAACCAAAAGGGCCTGAATTTTGAATAGGTATATAGGTTCCAGAATGATCTGTTTCCTAAACACTTTTGGTGAAGTTGTATACACAGTGACTGGAGCGGAGCAGCTGCTTCCCCAACTCTGTGCATTGCTCTGTTTCAGAACTCATAGCATCCCTCTCCTCCAGGCATCTGTTCCTGAGAACACTTGAAGGTTCTGCCAAGAGAACTCAAATTGGCAATAGAATGCCTGAAATTTAGAAAATGAGAGAGAGAGAGAGAGAGAGAGAGAGAGAGAGACTCCTTAGCATCTAAGAAGATTCAGCAAGTCCCAGAGGAAAGGGTTAGCTATTTCTGTGAGCATAGATGACATGAAAAAGGTCAAATACTAAATGACCCATCTTTTATGGTCAGCCTTGAGCTTAAGCAGGAATCCTCAGCTAGTTAGTAGGTGGCTTTTCCAGGAAAGAGGAAGCAAGCCGCTCTCTCTTCTGGAAAGAGTGTGGGGGTCAGGACCTAAGGTATTTTCCCCCTGGCATACCAGTGAATGTCCAGGTGGATGGGCTTTCTTACAAGCATAGCTAATAAAGTCTAGAAGAATCTCATGCTTTTCCAATGCATCCAGAAAGGGCTAAATAGACCAGAGTACTTTAAAGTAGAGAAAGGAAATAATTTGTCTGCTATCACTGAGAAGCTTGACCGGAAACTGAAGTGAGGGAAGTGGCACAGAGGATGCATCGGCTGTGGGAAAACTCCCTTCATGTCTCACAGTGACCTCTGCAGAAAGGAGCCTCTCTCCCACTTCCACCCAGTCAAGTCCTGGGTAGCAAAAGTTGATCCAACCAGGAAGAGGTGGAAACAGAGCCCCAGGCTTTCGACCATGGGGCCTCAGGGTCTGTGTATGTACTCTTAATATTGTGAGCGAATCTGAGTTATCCCTCATTCTTGCATGCTCCCTCCATTTGTTCCTCATGCCTGTAACTTTGATCATCAACAGAGGTCTATGTATTCCTGTCTTCTATTTGTCTCATATGCATAATGAGGCCGCCTGTTTTCTTTTCCTGGGGAAGAGCCATCCCATCAGGGAGAGGGTGCCTGGAGAGGTGGGTGGAAGTGTGAGCTGAGGGGGCTATTTTCCCTCTTCTAATTTTCCCCGTTAGTGCGAGAGAACCACAGAATCCTTTTCCAGATGAATAAACACTGCAACAGATGTGGTGTCGGCAACAGTGTGTTCTGGGGTTATTTGGGTCTGTTTAAATTGGGCTTTTCCTGCACCAAAGGATTTTGCGAAATATGTTAGGCTTTTGAACACAGAGAGATTTCCAGCTTCAGGTTTGTAGGGACTAAAAATTAATTACCCCATTCTAGTATGTCAGTGGGTATTGAGGTTTTATGTCAGGAACTACCACCTCATGCCCAAATGACCTAAAGTACAAGTTTCCACTTTTCTGATACCTCCCAGAACAAGGAACTGGACATTTTACAATCTTAATCTTCTGCTTTGGATTCTATCTGGCATTTTAAGAACATGGTCACTGTGGGGGCAGCCCACAGGACCCACTCAAAGGCTCTCGAGGTGGGAAGGAAAGCCTCAGGGGTGGAACATCCGTCCTGCCTGCCTATCGTGAAGGTTGAGAGGAAAATTCTGCAGCCAACAGTCAGGTGCAACCCTCTTCTGCCAGAAACAGCTTTCATAATAATTCCACACTTTTTGAGAGGGATGCTTTTGTGGTCTCAGAGGCTGGCTCATGTGGAAAGCTGAAAAGGAAGGTTTTGTTTAGCATGGAGCACTGAGTGAGGAATCAGGAGCCCTTCCGTCTCAGCCTGGTTCTGTCACCCTGTCTGTCATCTGTGGGGGCTCATCTAGCCTGTCTCTCTCTACCTCCCCTTTCCCATCAAATGAGTGGGTTGGACTAAAATCAGATGCTTTCTAAGCTTCTCCTATTGACAATAGTTACTAGTATTTTGATTCAATACTAAACTGGCAAAATAAGTGGTCTTTTACCCTTTCTTTGGGAATCTTAGAATGGCCATAAAAAAACCTAAAGAGGTTTATTTATAAATATGTCTTAACATTTTAAAAATATGTTGATAACAGCATTTTCCCTGAAAGAACAACCCCATTGCCCTCTTGTTCCCATGAGGAAATCGGAAGACCTCAGGTACTATTAAGAAGTACAGCAACTTTGCTGAAGTCTGTTACGTGTGATGGTCACAGCAAACCTGTGATGTGATTGGCATTATCCCTCTGTGTGGGCAATGATTAGGAAGCCGTAAAACTGTAACCCTAAATAGGGGTTTGCTATCTCTCAGTTTTCTAGAATTCCTATTATTATACCCAGAGCCAGTTCTAACTAATTAATGATTATATATCCTGGTTATTCTAATCATCAAGTAGGTTTTCAGTGCCAGCTATGGTTTTCTTTGAAAAATAATATACACTGAGAAATGATTACTCGAATAAGACCAGTTGTATTGAACAATCTGAATAAACACACACACACACACACACACACACACACACACACACATATGTCCCAGGTTCATAAACAATTTTTAAAATGACTGACTCACCCTCCTTCCTTTTACTAAGCGGTATCTAGTTCATTTCCCTCTTCCAAATATAAACCCCTGAAGGTTGGGAGTACTCTTATATTTAAGGCAATAAGGAACAGATGAAGGTAGCCTTTTCAGGTATTCTCATGTCATCAGGGAAGCTCTCCAAGGGAGTGAGGATAAAGTGGCCCAGTGCCCTCAGGCCTTTAGAAAACATCTCATGGGGTCACTGCTTTGATTCCCAGTCGTGCTGGAGGTAACAGATATGAGGCTCTCCATGGTGCTTACCAGAAATATGTATGGACTGTGGGACAGAACAAGGGGCTTTGAAGATTGGAGAATTTGTCGGCCCTGTGACTGTTCAGTTTATTACTTTCTTCCTGTGCAAAATGTCTACAGACCCAGAGGGAGAGGCACTGGCCAGACAGTGAGTCAAATGACAAGTTGACAAAATGGTTGTAATTCTAGAAGCTGCTGTCCCATCCCTGTCTCTTTATGTAGAGGTGGGGATGAAACCAAAATCTGAAACAGCTCCCAAGAGAGCAAGAAGATATTGTTACTAATGGTTGGACTGACCTGAATTCTTCCCACACTTATTTATGCCAAACGGTGTAAGCATCTGAGTTGCGTCCACATTCACACCCACAGCTAGCAAAGGCAATCTTATTGAGAGGGAAACACAGCCATGCCATGTAAAGCACTCTGCACCACGGTGTGTGGGAGAGGCAACTGATGTTGTGGTAGAAAGACTTCAGCATGATGCTGTAACCGTCTCTGCTTCTTACCCAGAGATTTTGTGACAGCAGGCACAAGATGGGCCAGCAGAATTTGATGCTGCATTTCACCCATTCCCTTTTTCACTAAGGGCAGATTTATGCAGTTTTAGATGCAGTTTCTATTTGCATTCATCCATTCATCTTCTGAACAAACCGTTATGGAACACCTGCTGCTGTCCACTATTTTACTCAGAGTTGGGGACAGAGTACTAACACAAGGCCCTGCTCTGGAGATTCTTATACTCTGGTAGGGAATGTAGGCAAGAAACTAGGGACTGTTTAAGGTGATTGACAGGTGCTAAGATATTGGCAAGCCTATGTGCTATGGTGATCAGGTAAGGGTTGCAGGGAGAAGTGCAAATAGAGGTTTAGATGCAGCCGAAGGAGGAGTAAAGGTTAACCAGGAGAGGTTTGCAATGGTAGTAGGCAAGAGAGAGGCTTAATTAAGGAAAGAGTTCAAAGTCCTGAACAAGAGAGAAGCAGTGCTAGCCAGCCAACTTCCTTTTGTCCCACACCATGCTAGGTCCTCGCCAGTAATGATCCATCTTACATGCTGCGTACATGTTGGCCTCTTTCTATCCATGATGTGCTCACTCCTCCCACCTGTTCTAAGTATTGTTGTCTCTATCTGTAGATATGGAAACTGAGCCCTCAAGGTTTTAAATGACTTGTCATGGTTATACACTAAAAAAAGCAATAGAGCCATGTTTCAAACCAAGTCTGATTCAAAACATGAGCTTTTCAGTACCTTCATCCAGAAGTGCCCAGGCCAGCAAGAGTAAAGCTCATAGGACCAGATAAGCAAAGTACTTGATGGTCTTCCTTCCCCAACTCCCTGGACATCTCTCTGAGGATAAGGTCCAGGGTGAGTCTGTTGGATACCCATTGCCTAAGACAGATCAGCACATGTCATGCCTTCTCATCAAGTATGCTAACGGAAGCTCCACTCTCCCTCTCTTCCTTTTTTCTTTCCTTCTCACAAGAGTTTATAAGAAATTTTAAAATGACATTGAAATTCTGTACTTTTTAATGTAATTCAGAAACTGGGTAAGTCAATCAGGAGATGGACTAGTTAATGTTTACATCAACTACTAACAGGCACTTGTAATCCTTGTCTGCTGCTTAATTATACAGGTGGGGTTTTAATTGTTGCCATCCATGAAATAAAGCCAGGGCATTGTTATGGAAAAGCTTTATGAACTTGATGAACAGCATAGAACTGCATCTAAGATCTAGCAATGATAGCATCTAAGATCTAGCAATGATAAATCACTTAAGTCTTTTTAATTGATCCATCAATGATATCACCATTATGAATTTATATTTAATTGTTTTTATAGTGATTACCTTTAATATGAGAATGTTAAGACAATGACAAATGAATTGGTGGCATCATTTATGATGCTCAGAACATACATAAAATATTTAGTGGTATGGTCCTGGATTAGAATTAGTTGTGTGTGTGTGTGTGTGTGTGTGTGTGTGTGTGTGTGTGTGTAGTGTGTATGTGTTTGTGTGTAACTAACTAGGAGAAGGATGGTATTAAACCCGTAATTGGTTCATAAGTGGATCTTGGCCAAGTGGAGCCAGGAAGGCAAAGTTGGAAGCATGTGGACTTTCTAATTTAATCACTTGTACCCACCAATTGTGGAAACTTTGGCAAGTTACTCAATCTTATGGACTCTAAGTTCCCTTGTCTGTTAAAGGAGGATTAAAGAGCTCACCTGGTAGAGTTGTTACAAAGTTTTCAAATAGTACACTGATAACAATACCTCATTGCCAAGCATTTGTAGACATTCAAACCCCTTTGTAACCATCACCTTGACTTCTGCAATCAGTTTATTCGTGCACTGTATCACTTATCCCTCTGTAAAATGGGGATTGTGATAGGGTCTACCCTGCAGTTATTATTGCAGGAGAATATCTGTTTAAATCCCTTCATGTGGACTTTTAAGTACTCAGTAGATGCAAATTATGATCAGCTGCTTTTATCTTATCATTGGGTCATTGCTTCCCTAGGAATTAGTATTGGGCTTTTCCTAGTACAAGACCAATTGTTCTTGTCACTAAGGCTTTCTCTGAAAGCAAGGTTGCTATTGAGCGCTGTTGAGGACATGAGAGAGTCACTCTGTGAAAGACTGAAGACAGAAGTGGAGCCCTCACCTTCCCCTCCCCTGGTGCAGGGACGCAGAGCAGTCTGTAAGGGTGAGTCTGCTGTGAGGCACAGGAATGAAGAACTCCCTGCACAGGATAGTGCAGACATCTAAGGGAGGAAGGGTCCTCTGGGTGCAGTGGGATGGGAGGCTTAGAGAAGTGCCAGGCATTGATTTTTCTTTCAGAGACCTAACAGCACAGAGAAGTAAAAAGGTACATTTCTCAATGGAAGACTTTTCTTGGAAGGCCTGAATCTTTCTTAGGTAAACAGGGAGAGAAATATTTACAAAAGGCTTATAATTTGCAATGGGCTTTCAGTGTGGGAATCCCTTTTTCAGTCCCTGAAGCCAGTGCTGGAGATGGCCATGGCTTTGGGTGGAATGACCAGTGAGCCAGGAAGTACTGGCAAGGCTGTGTCTGCCTCTTCGTGTCTCTAACCTTTTCTAGGTACACACAATCTAGATGGAAGAAAATGGTTCAGAGTTCTTGGGGCATAGGACATCTTTTTACATGGTTGTAGCAGGATGGTAAATGGCATAAGAATAAATTCAGAATCCTTGGGTTTCCTTACACAGTGTCTTTTTCATTAGGGACCTGAATCTGCCACAGCATCCAAAATGTTGAATCCTTCTAAATGGATTTCTATTCCTTCTCCCATTCAGTTTGTTCTTCCTTTTACCACCCTCAGCCCTCCCCATGTCCCTAATAATATACCCCCCTTAATCATACCTAGTATCATCTACAATTAAAGATTACTTCCACTGCTGACAATATCTCCAGCTGTGCTTTAAGCAGACCTCACTCCACTAAACAGTGTCCTGTGCCTGCTGATCCCACTGCAGTGTTCTCTCTGCTTAAGACATTGCTTCAACAAAATCTGTTTTAGTGTTTTCCTTGCTTCTCCATGCTGAATTACAGTCACAGTCAACGGCCCACTTGTGTGCAGTTCAAGAAGCAATTAAGGGCTTTTTGCTTTGAACAAGCAAGGGAGGGGGTAGAGTGAAAAATGATCATTATCCTGATGATTCCTCTGCTTAGCTGAACAGTTCAGGGATCTTTGATACCATGAGTCACCCACATTTAAACGGGTTTCTGAAACTGCTTTCTGCAGCTATGCCTGCCTGTCAGAGCCACTGGACGGCAGTTCAAGGACTCACTTGTGCCATTAGTTTGGAGCAGCCCAATCTGACTTTAGAATTGTGATTAAATACAGCCGTAACATCTGCACAGTGATCCATGGCAGAATGATGGTATCTCTGAAAATTAAAAAGTGGAAACTTCAGAGACCTCCCAAGGAAACTTGCAGTCTCTATTGTAAGCCTTTTGTCTTATGCTGTGGGATTTATCATAATTTGATGACGGTGGCCTTATCTTCCTGTGCATGGCCACATGAATCCTGTCTGCCTTCAGCTTCTGTGTTCCTAGAGGGCAGGCACTTTTATCTCACTTACACCACTGCGTCTAAGGCAGAGCTGATGATAGAAACTGCTTAAATATTTTTGTTGATATATCAAGGGACACCCTCCTTAATGTTTGCTCAATAAATACATCTGCTCCTTGTAGAGCAATAAGCAAGACTTTGGGAAGAGACGAGTCACTGTAGATGATTGGTTCTCCAAGTGTGGGCATTGAACCAGCAGCAACATCATCTCCTGGGAATATGTTACAAATGCACATTCTCTGGCCCTGCCCAGAAGCTGAGGATCAGGCAGGCCTTCCAGGTGTTTCTGAGGCATGCTCATGTTACAGAATCACTGGTCTGTATCCCTGCTGGACCTTTAGCATCTTCTAGGACTTCCTTCTGTGAAGAGGAGAGTCACATTCGGCAGTGGCAAATCTACAAAGGTTGCAACTGGGAGTTTATGGAGGTGACAGCAAGCTTTGACCCAGCCTCCCTACTGCCTCAACAGTGGAACTACATGGGACTTCCCTCCTTTCAATGTTTAGGGCTATCTGGCAGCTCAAGGAATCAAGTAATTCCACAAGACAACCTAGGGGTGGTGTGATATGGGACAGTTCTTTCCTTGATGGGAATGTCTCCTTGATCCTCCACTGAGTGTATCTGTTGAGGCAGAGAAGCACACTAAGTTTTGCTCATAATCTTAGCAGCTATGGTATAATGAGAGGAAGTTTAGACATGGAAGACTCAGGTCAGGACACAGGTCTCCTCTGGTCACTTTGGGACTCTGGAAAAAAACATTAACCTCATTAAACTCAGCTGGACCTAAATCTCCCCATCTCCAAAACTGAGATAATTATATCTGCCCTGTTTCATAGGACATTCTGCTCAGTTGAGATAGGAGTGGGGATGGGATTTTGCCCAAATCCAAACCCTCATTTCTTCACTTAGATTTCTGACTGAAGGTGCCTTCCAAACCAGCCCAGTGGGAGCAAGGGACTTCATTGATTTATTAAGCTGATGCCTTTACAGACTTGTGCGTGTGCCCACTTGTGCACACACCCTGCAGGTCTTCTCTAGGGAAGACCGGGGGAACACAAGGCTGAGTCACACCAGCCTAAAGCAGGCCTCCCATCTCCAGCCAGGGGCAGGGTCCACAACCTGTTACTCCACCAGCCTGGGCATAAGTGACTGGAACCCCAAGTTTGACCAAGGCCAGGGCAGGAGGACCACAGAAAGACAAGAACCTGAAGAGCACCTGCCAAGTATAGATGCCAGAATAAGAAAAAGGTGAACTTAGAAGGCTGCACAAGACAGCAGTTTTGCTGCTATGATCATGGTTGAGTGATAGTCAGGCCCCAGCCTGGTACACTGGGTATGATCTTCCCCTGGCAAGGAGCCACAAGGAGTAGGGGTGGATGTTCAGGTCCTAATCAATCCCTTCCAATGGGAGAACAGATAGAAAGCCTCCTTCCTTATAGTACACAGTGGAAAAAGATGGGAGAAGTTCCTTCCCTCCTTGGTCACTGAGAAGCCACTCTGAAAATGCTCATGAGTTATCTGTGTGAGAATCTGAATTACTTTAGTGATTTTTTTCCTTCAGTCCCTGAGTGCCAAGATCAGTAGCAAGCCCAGAGGACCCCCAGTGGCAGCCGTGGCTCCTCCCTGACTACCTGGCTAGGGTCAGGCTCATGGCAGGTGTGGGCAGTCAGCCAGCTCGGTTCTTGGGGCCAGTCCCGAGGGAGTGGGCAGAACAGAAGGTAGTGTGGGAAGGCTGAGGACGAGAGGAAATATGAATGAGTCACCAATAGGAAGCGGCCTGCCTGGGAAGGAGCTGAGATGGGGGCTCATGGAGAGAGATTCAAAGGGGGCGGTTGTTTCAACTCACTTTTATGAGTCATCTAGGGGTCTATTGAACAGGTGGATTTGTGGGTTTAAAATGCCAGGGATGTAGCATAACTTTGACCTAAACTGGCAGCATCTCAGAAGCCCTAGTCCTAACACCAGGTGGATCTGAAGTGTATCATGGGGCTAGTTCACCCCAGTCCATGAACTATAGCCACTAAAACCTCTGTGTGTGTGTATGTGTGTGTGTGTGTGTGTGTGTGTGTGTGTGTGTATGCACACGTGCATGCAGGGACACTTGGGCATGTGTCTGGTCCCCACCATTGCCCTTATGCCAAAACTATGATTACCTGCCACCAGCCACGGCTGGAGCCTGTCCTCCACCCTAGCTTATCTAAGCAAGACCTGAGTGACCTCTCATGTTCTTGCCAAAGTCTAGCCCTGTTCTCTTATTGTTTCCTTGACCCCAGTTTTTTTTTTTTTCCTATTTTCCTGAATGCCCAATGCTAATGCCTAGCCAGTAATGAATGTGACCATTGGCTGGAGATATCCACTTGCCCATTACTGTGTTCCATCCATCATGAGGGGCTCTTGGTGCTGAGCAGGGTGGCCGAATAAGACTGTGTAGGTTGCATACTAGATAACTTGAGAAGGTACCTTTTACCCAGTGGTCTATTTGTGTAGTGTGCAAACATATACATTGCAGCCTTAAGTGCCTGGATGAGACCTAAGTCTGCCATAGCTCTTTGTATATTATAATTTAAACAGACAAATTTAATTTTGTTGAGATGGGGGTGGAGGCAGGACACCAAAAGTGTCATCAGAAACAACAATCAAGTCTCTAGACAGATTCTCTAATTCCTTCTTCTATTTTTTTCACCCTGGAGGATATTTATAATTATTGTTTTTTAAATGCTCATGATGTCACAGATAAAGAACACCAATTGCTCCCAACAGAACTCTAACTACAGTATGTGTTTAGAAGAGCAAATTACTGTTTATACATGGACAGGATTGTAAATGAGGGGAAGAACATTACAAATTATATGTTACTGAAAGAAAGCCAAGGAATTTCCAGTTCT
This sequence comes from Callospermophilus lateralis, assembly GCF_048772815.1. NCBI lineage: Eukaryota > Metazoa > Chordata > Mammalia > Rodentia > Sciuridae > Callospermophilus > Callospermophilus lateralis. Next base: position 105,444,040 of record NC_135307.1, on the reverse strand, counting down.
TTCTTTTCATGAAAAGATATCATTACCTGTATCATGCCCCCTTCTCTCTGACCCCTCAATGGACTTTGGCATTGATGAGCCTATAAGGAGTACAATAATAAATTTATATTTTTGTGGTGATTTTAGAACATCGGATAATACCAAAGGTGGTGGAGGCAAAACTGTACACATTTCCTTATTCTAGCCTACCCCAAAAGAGTTGGGGTGCAAAGGTTATAACTGAGTGCTGAACAAAGACATCATCTATCTCAGGAACTGTGATCTTCAAATGAATCTATCCTAAAAGACCTAAATGAAATTCTATATAAGTTGGAATCTTTTTACATTTTGATTAGCAAAAGTTATTGTAAGTTACATTGTTTTTTTATAAATTGTTAACAATTCTTATTTTCTTAAGTCTAACCCTATTCTTTTGTGAACTAACTATCCTATTTTTTTGTGAACTAAAGGAGGTCAAGATAAACATAGCCACATGCTCACATATACCAATAGGTCCCTGGGGAGGACCTGGGGAGGACCTGGGGAGGACCATAGGAACATGGTGTTGGTCCATATCATTGGTTGTAATATAGTTTTGAAGATTGAATAGAGTCCATTTAAAAACTCAGAATAGGGAAAAGTCTACAAGGAAATAACATTAAGTGTTTCCATGCTACTGGAGTTTCTGGAAAAACAAGTTCTAGGATTTAGGCCTGGGCAGACTCGAGGTAATTTTTTAGTAAAAGAAGACTTTGGAAAGGTAGTTTCTTACCCACTACTCAACATCATCAAATGTATCCTTCCTTGATATACTGCACAAAGGAAGCTGAGCAAGAACAGGCTGTCCAGGTCTGCTATGCCATACAACTGGCTGCAGACTGGCCAAGGCCTCTTCCTTCTTCCGTGTTCCAAGTGGCTTCTCTGAGCAATGTCTGGAGATTCATGTACTAAAGGCCTTCATTGGATTGTGAGGGGGAGGAGGCAGAGAGCAGGAGTACTGCATAAGCCACAAGCTTCCTTAATGCTCCTGTTTTACTTAATATCAAGACACTCAATGTAGGATCACTATCAGCACACATCTCAAAAACGTGGACCCTTTCAGGTGGGAATGGCATTGGAGGTGGCCTAGGCCCAGCTTCCTTACAGCACTGTCATTGATGGGTGTTTCAAAGTCTTAGATGAGATGAATTGCTTAGGAATAGTGTCACTACTTATGTTGCAAAATATGGCTTGTCTCAACCCCAGGGAGTTTCATCCACTTGGGCCTGAGGGGTAAAGGGAAATGGACTTGGGCAAAGTTGAAAAAAACCCCAAAATGAAATTCTCGTCTCAATCGTCGGTATCTGAGTCAAAGTAAGGCAAAAGTTAAATAGGGACAGATGAATTCCCTTCTCAAGCTAATTCCCACATCAGCATGATTGTGCTTTAGCCAACTTCAGATTAGGGGCAGACTATACGAGGGTAGACCACTTTAAAAGGAAAAAAAAAAAAAAAAAAACAAGTTCAGGTTTCTGGAGTTAACACAATTTCCACACCACAAATGCCAAACATTTCTAAATGTCAAAAGCCATTCCCAGGTATCTGACACATTAGTTTTCTAGAATATCAAGAAGTTCATTTCAATGCACCTAAGATAGTGTTTCCTGGTTTCTTACTACCAACCTTTGCCTACTATTCAATTGAATTGAACAAAAAAATGTGAGTGCCATTAGGTTTCAGTGGTTTTCTACTCAAGAACAATGCCAATTATATAATAGAACTTCCAGGTAAATCCACAAGGGGGTACTTTCTGTTATGATTAGTGAACAAGTCCATAGGACCCTCTCCCCTCAAGACATGCCAACACACTATGATCTCATTTCATCTAAGAGGTCTCAGGAGACTAAGCCTGTGCCTTTATATGCGGCCTTAGCTGCAGTGCTAGATATATTTATGCTATTTTGCAAACCTAAAAAAAAACAATGAGACTAAAGAATGATAGGAGCAGTATCCATTAGAGAAGTTACTTGAAGGTAAAACTATCCACATGCCATCCATAAAGGAGTTATTAATTCAAACACATAGTTGGCACCTACTCTGTTCAAGATCTAGTCCTGCAGTACCCAAATATCCACTGAGTACTACACATAGATATAGGATATAGGCAATCATTCTTTATCTGTTATTTCAGAAAAAAACTATTGCTTAACTAAACTATAGGCACACATCTGCAAATGGGTTCACAGAGATTCTTGCTAGAAACTCTGTTATTATGGTCTAACATTGATCTGAATGTTAAAGTCCTGGTAAGGAAATACACCAGATCTGTCAGTTGCTTATAATTTATCAAAATCACCTCTCTTCCCACAGTGATGAATATAAAAATTCTCATTATTTTACTCAACTGTTCCAGGGGAAAGTATCATGAAGATGCTACACCCTGGAAACGTTTCTCAATGTTCTAGTTTCATCTCCTTTGAAAGATTAAGGCCATAATTCCTAAACTGTAGGCTGCAACAAATGCACAAGAAAGCATTTTTTTTTTAAGTTTCCAAGGCAACACAGCAACAACTGTCAGATTCAGCATAGATTCTTTGAAACTAACTACTGGTATATGTAATTGATAGGTATCTCTCTTCATCTAAGGGGACTATGAAAAAAGTTACTTAAACTCAAAGGCACCATAAACTAAGGAAGTTTGAGAACCATGGGAATTTGGAGAGGAGACTCCATCAGACCTTGGAGTACTCCTGCAACAGTCTAAAAGTGTCCCTATCCACATCATTCCCCTTAGTTGCTGAGGGACTTACTAGATTCTGTCATTGTATGACATGTCACTAGAGGTTTAGGAGGAGGAAATGATCCTGCTGACTTAGAAGTCTTAGAATGCTGATTAATCTTGCAAGTACATATCATAGACAGTTGCTGGAATGTAATAAAAGTGATAGTATGTGTGTGTTGGGGGTGATGATGGATTTCATTAATAATATCTCCTTTCACACTTAGTTGTTGGCTTAAAAGATGCAATCAGTCTAACCCTATTCTTGTCCCATTTTCACCCCAAGAGCAAATCTTCGCAATAAGTCACAAAGCTCAACAAAATTGTGTCTAATTTATAACATGCCAAGAAATGACAAGCTCAAGTGTTATGCATATTCAAACCCCCTTACCCCATCCCTTGCACATGAAAACATACATTCTTATGAACTTGATAGAGATGTTACTACTATTTGAAGAACTTTGTCTTTATATCTGAAATAACTTCTTGTTATCATTAACTTTGGTCTTCCAATTCTGAAATCTAAAGAATAAACCCATATTTCTTTGCATGGCACAAAGAATTGTGGGTTGTTTTTTGTTTCTTTTCTTTTTTTCAAATCTAAAGATATACCAATGAAATCAAGCTTAGTATTTCTCTGAATGATTTGAGTTGTAGAGAGGTAATCTCATACTGGTAGGTTTGTGCCATGAGACATATGCATAAGTATATGGAAGAAAAAAAGATCAGTGCATGAAGGACATCCTTCCAATTCATAAAATTTGCAGTTACAGAGTGGCTTGCCACAGAGGAGACCATTTGATTACTTATGGAGTATTTACAGAGGAGACAGCAAAAATAGAATGGAATCTGAACATATAAACCGCTTATGTTCTTAAAGTCCAATTTTACCCAGATTTTTTTGTAACAGAATGCATTTCCTGGTAAGAACTATATTTTGCATGCTTTTAGGTTCTCCAGCTAGCTTATGAAAGCCTATGGCAAGCATAATGTAGACATGCATTAAAAAAAAAAAGCACAGAATTAGGTATGAGACAGTTTTGGGTGTGAGTACAAACTCCTAGTACAACTACTATTTATGTGACCCTGTGCAGATCACTAAACTGTTCTGAGTTTTGGTTGATGCCTATAGTTGTCAACATATGAAAATATTTTGTAAACCATGCATTCCAGTGCTTTTCTTGGGTGCAATCTTCAATGAATGTTTGCTGAATGAATGAGCAAATAAATGCATTTAATTTCTATGGGGAAAAGTCCTACATCTTCTATAGCCTTAGATGGTGATTTCAGGTCAGGGACTACAGAAATGGAGACTTCTTGGGGAGCCTCCCATGGCCACTTATATGGTGTTGGAGCAGTATCTGGTGGTTGGATTTCTAATTTCCCCAGCTTCAGAGGCAAAGTCAAGACTTTTGCATGAGTTCTGTCATCTTTGGTCAGAGGTTTTGATGAATGGCATGGGTATATGGGAGCCACTGGGGTCACACAGGTGTGCATGAACACCTTATGGGCTCCTCCTATATAGTCTCTCACATTGAAGAGTGGTGTGGTAGCCATATGCATGTTTAACTCAATCACAAGTCAGATATTTGCAAACCAAGGACATTGTGAGTACTTCCACTTCTGTAAAATATAACCAAAAATATGATTTGTTATATATAATACACACACACATACACACACACACACACACGTACATTTTATTGACCCAAAAGGACTAGATTAATACATTGAAAATACAAGAAAAAAAACTAAACATTTGAAAAAAATAAAATCTCAGTGTAATTCCCAAAGAGGGAGCAAAAAGACAAGGTATTACAGACTTGGAGGCAATTGTGTTCTGACTTTGGGAATGGACTGTGAGTTCATTTGATCATGACCCTGCTTTTCTAATTATAGTGCGTTAGGCTCAAACAGACACAGGGTGGAGTCATTTTCAATCAATCTTCTGTTTCAGTAGGCACACCTTCTAAAAATCCCTAAAATTTCAAGAGGGGGTTTTTTTCTTCTTCTTCTTCTTCTTCTTCTTTTTTTTTTTTTTTTTCCTTAAGCAATTGCTGTTTTTTGAGCTCCAAGGGCTGACAGCTGTTCTAGTTTTGCTTGGGGACTTTTTCACAATGTGGATTAATCAATGTTATGAACTGGGTCCGTGGGGTTTTGGGAATGTAATTGGTTTCAGATGACACTTTGCTAGTCAATCTGTGAAACAGCCGAATGTTGACACAGCTGAGCAATTCCAGCTGTTTCCACTCGCCCCTTCCTCTTCCCTGGACGCTACATCCTTTGCCTTTATTTTTGTCTGCCCTCTCTCATTGTGACTTTGCTAAACTAATTTGCTATCCTTTCTGAAATTTCTTTTCTGCTTCTCTCTCCTTTGGGATGCCATGACTCCCTGCTCATTATATCCTCCACCCAATTTTATTTTGCAAAACTTTTTTCTTGGCTAGTACAGTTTTGAAGGAAATGATAGTTTTACCATTTAAGTTCTTTTTATTTGTGGTGATCATCTAGTTTGTTTTTTTAGGGCATGCAGCTACAATTTTAGGTTTTACATAAGTGCTTGGATTCTGCGAATATTTGGTTTCACAACTGGCTGATCAATCTTTTTACTTTTTTTTTTTTTTAATTACTAACAGCAAACCATTGAATAAACAGTACAAGCTATTAGCTTCATTCAGGGCATAGCTGCTTTTGCTATTGTGTATCCCTGTGAAGCAGTAAGAAATAGATTCAAGTGTCAGTAATGCTGCTACAAAGGTGTATTATTAGAAGGAAGAAATAAAAAAGAGACTGATCCTGAATTACGTACAGCATATTAAGAGTTTATATACTGTCAGGGGGATGGTTCATAAATTGCTTTCAGTGGTTTTTCATTATCAGACTAATTTCTCTTTGTTTTTCAAGAGTACTTGTTTCTGCATCTTACCCAGTGGAGGAGTGGCTTTAACTGCTTGTGTGCCCAGTACAGTTTTTGCTAATTTATTGGGTGATGTGCCACAGATCTTGAGCTAATGAGCTAAGCAAGAACAGAGCTGCACCCCCATGGCTGGATGTCATCATTCCCATAGCTGAGACTCGATGTGGTAAAGTACTCCCATTCTTTCCTGAATATCTTCATTTACTAAATGGGTGGCTCAAAATTATAGGACAACTGCACACCCACCAACTGTGCCTCATTTGTGTAGACTAAGATGCACAGAGCAATGAAATATTCTGAAGTCTAATCTAAGATTGTCAAGCAGCATGGAACACTTGAAGTATTAGCACAAGAATTTAACAATAAATGCAACTGACAAGGTGGATTTTCCCATGTATTTCCCCCCACTAAAATTGTTAGTGAACCTAGTATCAGAGGAAGCACGCTCATGGGTGGAGATAATCTTCAAGGCAGGAAACTCTGGTTAGATACACAAAGTTATTTCTCTGAAAGAGAACTATAAACAGTACAGACTTTTTGGCTTGGTAAGGGCTGGTCCAGTTTAACATTTCCATATAATCAGAAGTGTAGTGAAACCTCTGAATCTTTTTAGGAGTGAAATATTAAGCTGTCATGGGCCAAGTGTTCTAAAATTAATAATAATAATAATAATAATAATAATAATAATAGACAGAAGAGCATGTGTATGAACAAAGCCTATGGCAAAAATAACTCCAATTGCAGCTGGCGATGAGCAGCCAAGAGTTATTGGTGATAACCCATTAAATGGATTTATAAAGCATTGCAGACATTTCTCTAAAGACTGTCTAAAATGTGGTTTTGATCTGGAAGGAAGATGATGCTGTGTGATGAAGAGTATTAGTCTATAAACCAACAGCATGTCTCTGGCCACTCATGGGATAGTCTATAACTGGACCTATACACCTTAAGAGCAACCCAAGGAACCAAGGAGGCTAGTAGATGGATAGAGTAGCCAAGGGATTTGAGATGTGACCATGAGGGCAAACCAAGATACATAGTACCCCTTATTTGGGAAGTTGAGAATAGGTGGAATGAAGATACAAGAGTGGGATGGTATGAACCTTGATTTGTCCCCCAAACATGACAGCAGCATCCTTGTGAATGATTTGAGGTGACCCCACAGTGCACTGAATAAGGAACACTGGTGTTCCTTGTTCCACCATTTATTTTTCTGACCATAGCTTTTGCTGATCTTGCTAATTCCTGATTTTCTTAACATGGGTGAAATAACAACCTTACAATCATTTTCAAATCATTAAGTGAGATGTGAATGTGGAGTGCTTATCACAATCCTTAAAATTTAGAAAAGTGCTTAACACATGGCTACTCTTACCCTCATTGTCATCAAGGACATTGCCAATATTTCTTATTATAATTAAAATAAAGCTTGACAATGGTACTTTTAAATCAATTTATATAGGTTAAGAACTAAAGGGAGTTTATAAGTTTGGAATAATGCAAATATATCAGTAAAAAAAAAGTTTCTTCTGGTAAAATTTAAATGTTATGATAAGTACTTAACCATTCTTAGCCTTTTTCCAAAGTGTTATTAAGGCAAAGGAACATGTTGCCCTGTCCTGTCCATTTCTGGTTCCACAATGCCTGTCTGCCACCATAGAGTCATTAATGTCTTTTTGTTTAAAGTAGATGGGCAGTAGGTGGAAATGGGAAACTTGTGCTGGACTTGGAATGTGAGGAGGACAGATGAATTTTCTCACAGTGGGTTCTTGCAACCAAAAATACACTAGGCCTTAGTAAATTTCAGACAAGTAGATGTAAGTCAAAGGCCCAAACGCTTCTTTGTTAGAGGAGCATTGAGCATGGCTTTCCACGGGATACTCAGCCAAGCTGCAGTCAACCCTGAAGGGAACATCTACCATGGTACAGGAAGAAATTTCCTGCTTCTTGGGTAGAACAGAGAAGTCACTGGAGAATATGAAATGGAGTCAGGCTGAAGAACTAAGACCAGAGTCTTGCAGGAAAGAAATGACAATGGAAACAAAGTCTTAACAGATCACGGCTGTGCTCTGAGAGGCCCTTTCCCTCTCAATTTTGCATTCATATTTATAGCACTAGATTCCCTGAGATCAAGCATCTCCCTAGAAGGGGAACTATCTAGATATCCAGCTCTGCCAGAAATTCTTCAGCTTCTCCCAGATGGACACCATTGTCTTAGGCCATTCACTCATTCAAGAGACACTGAGTACTTTCCTTATATTAATCCCCTTGGCTGCTCTCAGGAAGCCAGTGGGGGTCAGAGACATTTATCAGCCAGTCATTGAAATACTTGGAAAATGGCAGCATCATTAAGTGTAGCAAAAGAGAAGATGGTGCCATGAGTATCTACAGAATGGAGGTTTGACTTGAGTAGGGGAAGCCTCTCTTGGGGAAATGTCAGTTCAGACCAGATCAGTAAGAGTTAACCAGGCTGGGCAGAGGGGGTCTGAGGATGTAAAGTCGATATAGAAATGGCACCTGTCTACAAGAAGCATGGTCTAAATGAAATGGTTACAGGGCATTGCGGTGCTTGCTATTTTTGTTAAAAGATTTTCGTGGCCACATTATCACCTAGGAGGGAAATCTAAAGCAGATTCTGTGGAGAGGGTTTGTGCTCAAAGAAGTCTTCCTGGGAAAAGTGACACTTGAGTTGATTTTTGAATGATAGTATTACTGTTAGCTTGTGAAACTTCCTGGAGTCTTAAATGTAGGGGTTTTGTTTTGTTCTGTTTCCCTTAGTTGGTCTCAGATTCTCCATGTTTAATGTCCTGGCAACACAGTGATTCTTGCTAGACTCCAGGTGGAGAGAGAGAGAGAAAATTGAGGGGCAAGCAGTGAAGCAGTTGGGTTTGAGGAGATGGGGTGAGGGGAACTTGGGGAATACGTTACTTTCCAGTCAGTCAGCTTACCTGGTGAAATTCTAGAATTCTATTTCTGACTCAGAGAAGGGGAAGGAAAGTTGGGTAGTACCTTTTCTTCCTACTTCATGATCAGGGAAGTAAAGAAGCTTAATTCAGGTAATGGTGGTCTCTCAGCCACCTGTGTGGCTTCTACCAAAGAAATCCATGAGAGGGTTTTTTTTTTTTGTTTGTTTGTTTGTTTGTTTTTAAACCCCAGGGTGAACCATTAACCTGGATGTTGTGAACACACATCCTGGCTGAGCATGGTGGTGTATGCCTATAATCCCAGCAATTTAGGAGGCTGATGCAGGAAGATCGTCAGTGCAAAGCCAGCCTCAGCAACTTAGCAAGGCACTAAGTAACTTAGGAAATTGTCTCTAAATAAAAAATGAAAAGGTCTAGGGATGTGGCTCAGTGGTGAGTATTTCTGGGTTCAATCCCCGGTGGCAAAACAAAAACCAAAAAAAAAAAAAAAAACAAACAAACAACACCTCCCTGTGCTCCTCAACACATCTGCAGAATCAATATGAAATGGGAAATGTCTGTATTTTTAACAAGCTTCTTATGTATACTCCCAGCTTACTTGAGTTACACAGGGGTATGATGGGATATGATAGTCTCATATCACTAGTCTCATAAAGTCAATAAGAATGGGTCCTGAAAATGTGCCTTCATATTGCAAAGTACTGCAAAAATAAAGAATTATTAAAATATTTGGCACTCAGAAGGTATAGACTAAAATTGTCTGGACAAACTTTTTTGGTAGGAACTTTGGCTCAAGCAAATCATAGTTGTTCTCAATGGTGTGATGTGAGTTGGTATCTTTCCCTTCAAAATGGGATGTATAAGCACACACGGGCACTCCCTACCCAAATGCTGAGGGCTAATGACATAATGTGACCAGTGAGCCCCAAGGCCCTTTCTTCTACTTATGATGTATAAAATTATCTGTGTTGAATTTTTCCCCTCACAACTGCCCTAGAGCTTGGGTCCAGAATGTCATGGCTAGAAGGGGCTTGTGACATTACCCAGTACACACTGTGTTCACACTTTATTCTGAAATGAGAGAGAGGCCCAGCAAGGCAAAGTGAAATGCCCCACGCACACACAGTCAGATAGTTCAGGACCAGGGTTAGAACTGGCTCTCCCGGCACTTCTCCATTTTCAGTAGGTAGGCCAAACATGCTCTAGGTTATCCTGCAGTGCTGGTTCATTTTTCTTGGGAAACCTGATTTCTTTTTCTTTTCTTTTCTTTTTTTTTGGTTGAAAAGCTGTCTTTCAGTGCCCTTATTCTTTTAGTTTCTTGAGCACATATGTGACAAGCAGTAAACACTTTATGTGTATTAGCCATCTAATTCTTAGCAGAATAATCCCCATTTTAAATATCCCCATTTTAAAGTAGAGAAGACTGAAGTTTTAGAAACTTTCAAAAAGTTTCCAAGAATTTTACTATTTTACCCTTTATCTCACTGCTAGTTATTCATGCTGAGGTACAAAGACCCCTTTTGTATAGTTACAGGGTCAGGTAACCTTGAACTACTCTTTATATTTAGAAAATACAAGATAAAGTGTATCAAACATTAACTTTACACGGAGTTCTGGGGAACGTCTTGCTTTATCAAGTTACACTTTTACATTCCAGTATGTTCTCACTGAGCAGTGGCTGTCTTCTGTCTGCTTTTTTTCCCTCCAACATCTTTTTATATAACCTTGCTTTTTATAAAATAAGGTAAGCTTCATTGAAGAGAATTCTTGTTTTTTTGTGGAGCATAAATTTTTATTTGGGGGCATCGGCAGCTCCATGATGGGAAGATATCCATGCTGTTTATTCTCCAAGGGGAGAGGCTGTGCTGTTGGTGCCATGCAGAGGTACATGGATTCAGGGCCTTCTGAGGCCAGCCTGGTGCTCCAGGGCAGCCCTGGGGAACACATCTGGTCCAAGAGTTCTCACCCTTCACACCTAATATTACTGTCTTTTCTGGGTGTGTGCTATGTATTTCAGTCTCAGGCAATATAGTCAAACTGTATAAATTCTACCATTTTCAGATTAACATAATAAATTAGAAAAAACAAGTAGGCAAAAGAGCTCACATAAAGTGGAATGCCTTCTACTATGTAGTTTACCGTAGACTATTTGCAGGGGTGTCTCCCTGAACCTCAATAGTGAGCATGTAAACACTCCCACCCCAAGACTCAGATCACTTGTGTACTTGGACACGGAGGAGCCTCTGTTGTGTCCCTAAGCAGTTGGGAGAGGAGAGGGCATAACCACTGTCATTCACTGTGGATGTGAATGCTGTGTATATACGGAATACAGAAATTACTATACACATGGCATTCAAGTCATCTCCAGGGACTTCCTGCAGCTGCTTTCCTGAGAAGAGGTGGTCACAGACATGCCAAGCCTTTTTCCAAGTAGTTCTCTCTGCCTGACATACCCTCCCTGTTCTTCTCAGCAAAAGCCCCATGTGTGGGCACTGACCCTTGACCCCATGGAAGTACTTTCTGGCCTTCAGGGCTAAGAGGACTTGGTGAGAAGATGACAGTGTCCCTGGGATGGAGCTGCTGGCTCTACCTGTAGCATTTTGGTTTTAGGCATTTATCAAACGCCTGCTGTATGCAAGGCAGATAGCAGTAATGCGCAGTACCCCGTCCCTTTGCAGCAGAACTTGTATGCCTAACAGCTAGTACAGTCGTCTGAAATTCCTTTTAGCTCTTGCAAATAGAGAGAGACTCATAAATCTGTTTTAATAAACTTAGAGGTACATATACCTTGAGATGAACCAGCAAGGGCTTTGGAGCTGGTGCCTAAGAGAACTTGAAGTCTGGGGAGTATATTGTGCAAGGAGGGGTGAGGCCTGAAGCTTGCCTGCTCTCACACCAACCCTTTCCCATGCCATCCATGCCTCACGCCAGCACACAGACAGGCCTGCCACCTGCACCAGCACTGCTTCCACGTCAGCACTGCCCACCTGCTCTTTGCTGCCAGATTTCAAGGGGCAGGAACAGCAAGTAGCTTCTCCTTCCTGAGGACTTTGGGGAAGCTGCCTTCAGACTCAGGCATGACATTTTTACATTGTTTTTAGTGCTGGATTCCAGCCATTTTTCTCCTCTCAATAAAGAGAATAAGGTGGTCTGGCCACTGAAGCGTCCCAAGCTGCTTTCCCCACATGCTCCTTGGCGTGAGAAAGCACAAACTCCATTGTGCAGTCTCCAGTTCCCCTGAGCAGCCAATGGTGGTCTAGGACTACAGAGCTGTTCTTGGGTTGGCTGGGATCTCCTCCCTTCATCCCCTGCTGGGGACTACAGGGTCACCTGCACTCTCTCCTGCCCTGAGTTGTACTGGGGAAGGCCTGCGTCAAGTGCCTGCTCTGAAGGGGTGTTGTCATGACAACCACTGGGGACCAGGCCAGGGAGAAGCCAGCTCCTGCAGTGCATTGACTTTAGATGGAGCAGAATGAGGAGGAGAAGGAAGGTGAGCCAAGAGGAATATGTGAAATAGGAGTATGGATGCCAGGGTACCATGGACATGTTTATCAGGTGTTCACTTTTGCATGGCTTAATGCCAAGTGTGTTGGGGGAGCCTGCAAGATGTGAAATCTGTCACTCCCTGCAAGGAGTTAGTTTACAATCTACTCACTTACAAGGTGTTTACTGAACCACACCCTCCCTAGGTGTTGAGGGGTAAATCATGTAATAGACCTCCCCCTCCATGGTCCACAGTTGGGTAAGCATTTGTCATCAAGGCTCTCCCACCATTGAATGTGAAACTGTGCTGTTTTGATTCATCTTTTACATTTTCTGAATTATTTTATTATCCAAAGTAACCAAATCCCTTTTTCTTGATTAGAGTTGTTGGCTGCCAAAATTAGAGCTTTGAATACACTTTAATTTTTCTACTCGATACCATCTGTCCTTGCCTCAGCATTCAAGCTGATCCCTATTTAGGGAGAGAACAGGTAAAGAAAATTGAGAAGAAGAATCATTTATTGTATCCCATAAATAGCAGGAAATCCTGGGCTCTAATTTCCCAGTGGGAGAAAAGCTTCTGTAGGTCTAAGTCACAAGAGCATATCTCAAAGCATATTGTGTATGGAATAAGAAAGATTTCTGCAATCCTATTCCTCCAGAAAAGTTTGTAATTGCTTAGACAATGGTCTTATAACAAATAAGTCCGTCCCAATAATTCTTTGGTAGGCAGGGAGCATAGAGAGTACTTTCAGAGTGATAATTAAATATCATTACCTTCAGCTGAGTAAACATCGCTGCATGGTATGCAGTGAACATCTCCTAAGATTGTCTTCAGATGGTTCAGATGGTCTATATTTTATGTGTTCTATTCAGTAGGTTAAAAATCCTAGTTGTACTGACTGTTAAAACCACTGGGAGTTATATTCTGCTTTCTCCTGCTGCTGCTAGGATCGTTGCCGCTGGCTTTCCAATTGTCTCTCCACTCTCTCTTGGAGACTATTCCATCCACAGAACTGTAATAATCATCTGCCCATTGGAAAGAAAAGGATGTTATTGAGAGATATCAGGAAAGAAGATGAGGCTGTGATATAGACCAGCGGGGGTCCATGATGGTGGTCTGGGGTGAATAAGATACAGACTTTGTCCATATGTATTTTATAGTCAAATGGGCAGTGCTGACAAAGTGTAATATAATATGTTTTATCTGGTTAAAACACAATGTAATTGGTCCTATAAAAAGGGACAAAGCACCCCTGCCCCCATGAGTCCCATCTTTAAGAATGCTGTCCTCATTCTTCTGGTCCACCCAGCACAAAAGACCTGATTTGGGGGCAATTGTGTCTATTATTTCCTGGCCCATCCTATGATATCCAGGTACTCTGGAACTTTCCTGACAACCTTCAAGTCACGTCCCTTCCTTCCTTCTGCTACCATCTACTTGGTCTTTCTACCTCCTCCCTGTATTATTTTCCTTGCTTCTTAAGTTGATTTCTTTGCTGCTGCTGAACTGACTTCCTTCAATTCCATTCCAGGCACTCTCTCCAGGTGAAAGTTCCCTGATGCATGTCCTTCCTCCTGAGCTTGCCTCTCCCCACAATCACTCATCAGCCAATGGTGAAGGGGTTGCTCAGAATCACTCAGAAGCTCCTGCCGTGTTGGGGATGAATCTCAAACCTCTAACCTTCTCCAGGCTGCCAGGGTGCTGCCTTTCTGAACTGCATCTCCTCTCTTTGATCATGACCTTCTAGCAATGCACTTTCCTTGCAGTCTCATGATAGGCTTGACATGTTCTTATTTTCTCCTTTGCCCTGCCTGATTCCAGTCTCATAAGAGTCCTTCCTCTTCGTGAGGCCACCCTGACCACTCCAGTCTGTAGAGGGCTACTGCTGGGCATGAGTAAACACTTGTCCCATCAATAACAAGCCATGCTCATTTAGGATGACGCAGGAGACCCCCTAAGCCCCTGGACCTGTTGCCACATCTGTTATTAATCATCTCAGACCCAAACACCTGCCTTTAAGCTTCTCCATGATAGTGATTTATTAAAGAAGTGTTTTTCCTAGAAGGATGGACCAGAAGGAAGAGACATTTTTGGAGCTGTAGAGTTCCGAGCTTTTAACTTGTTCATGGTTCTTTCATCAATCGAGGAAGGCATCCAAGGATAAGCAATGTCTCTGACAGTGGCCTCCAACAAAGGCCAATATTTTTGTGTGGTTTCTCCTCCTCTCAATTCCCTAATTTAGGGATAGGTGGAAGAGGCAAAGACACAACAAGTTTCTAAAGGTGACTGTGCCCAAAGGTGGCCATTATACACCAAGTGTGGGGATGCAGAAGGAGGGCACTTTACAGTGGGAAAGCCTTCGGCGTTATTCTCATTATTATATGACAGCACTTCCAGCTAACACCAAATTTCATTGTGCTTCAGTTTAAAAACGCTTCCTGACATCTAAAGAAATGCTGAAGGCACTTGCCTTCCCAACAGAAAATCCTAAACATGATTATTCTGAGAAACACTGGCAGCAAGATCACGTGTGAGTAGAGGGGCTAGAAGTCAAATGCTCATGTGTTTCTGCTGTTGGAGTCTTGACAGTCAGAAATAATATCCTCTGTCTTTTATCCCGTGTTTCTCTTTTATACCTGAATATTAAAAAGCTAGGCGTAATGAAGTGCATAAGATTGAATTAGAAGTGGGTTGGAATACCTTCATTTTATGCAGAATATCCAGTGAGTGGGCTCTTGCTTCTCTCCTCTCCTGTCCTCTGCCTGTCGAGTCTAAGGAGACCTGGCAGCCTGAGATACCCTTGGGTGTTCAGGGAGATGGTTGAAGGCACGTGTCTTTGATGTGCTCACCTACCAAAAATGTCACATCACCACCGGTTCTGGTGCTTCCCATTGAACAGTACAGGCTCACTAAAAGGTTAATTCCAAGTCTTGTCAAGTATAGATCATTAAAGGCATCACCTTTCCGTGACATGCCTCAAAAATCACCAGGGACCAAGAGGACAAGCAGATGCAGAGGTTGAGTAGAACAAATACTGTCAACCAAACAGACAACCACATCCGGGCCTTTCATCTCCACTGGGCAGAAGTAGCGAGTGGTGGCTATTTGTAAAAGTAACTGGATGGGCGTCTGCTTTTTTATCACTAAAATAGGCCCTGTCTACTCTGGAACTGGTCTTGGTAACTATTTTTCATTCTTTGCTTTTATTCTAGAGTAGAGATTGCCCATATTTTTAAAAAATGGTTTGTATGTTTCTGTTTGTTTTGATTCCTGAGACTGTGTTTAGATGACAGAAACACCAGATTGAAAGATGGTCCATCTGGTATCTTTGGCTTTCATAAAAGCCAGTTTGAATCACATCATGGTTGATCCAATGGCTGGAAAAACACATATTTACCCAAAATATGGTTAATTCCGGGCCTCTGAACAAGCCTGGGTCTCATCTTCTTGGATGGGTCAGCCGTCTTCAATTCTTCTTCTTTTTATTTTCTCCAGTTTGGGAGACACTGTGAATAATGGAAGGAACCTGGAATCTGGGGAGCCTCAGCTAGCATTCTTGTTTTTCTGCTTGAGAGTGCTTCCCTTTGGACAAAATACTTTGCCTCTCTGCACCTCCGTCTCTTCATTTGATGTAAAGATGTTAATGCCTACCCCTTAGGATATAAGGGAAGGCTAAATGTGAAAACCCACGTGACAGTGTCCAGTGTAGGATCTGGGAAATCAATCACACACACTTCAGGACTGGTGTCCACTTGGATATTGTAATTTCCCTGTTTTTTTATAATTTATTTCCTTCATTAGTTCTTTTTAACTTCATGTTTTCCTTTCAAAACATAGAAGTACATATATTTTATGCATTGGAATGATAAATGATTAATTGGATAAGAGTCAGTTCTTACTTATAAATAGCCTGATTTTCCAAGACAATGTTTAAAGGCTGCTTTTCGATAACAACACAGTTACCTTGAACACACTGGAGTTGTAAGCTCACAGGAAGGAATTTTACCTGTCAGAAGACATTTACTCTGCTGAGTGAAGGATGGAGAAAGTAGTGTCTGTTGTTAATTATTTAAAGCCACTTTTTCTGACAACATTTCTCAAACCTTAATGATTCCTTCTGTTGCCTTATAGACATTAGCAGGGTTATTGTATGCTTGCATTGAGATAGTGCTAAAAATATAGGAAGGGAATTTCGAAATGTGACAAAAGACCAGGGTAACCCTATTTTTCTACCTGTGTACTTTTTCTAAATATTGCTTTAAAAAAAAAAAAAAGCTGAAAATTTCAAAGCAGATGCTTTCTTTCTGAGACCATTTTGTGAGGTGGGTCTAATGATGGCCTAGCTGGTGGCTCGGGCAACTGACCACCTTAAGAAGCAGAAGCACCTACAAGGTATCTTCAGTATAGTGGTCTGGGCCGCAAGGCATCCATGTTTTCTGTAGGAAAGCAAGTGATTTTCCCCCGCACAGCTTAAGGTGCTGTGTAAACATTAGCCACAGAACAAATACCAGTTTCACTCTGGCCCTGGTCACTTGGTAAAGCCATGCTTACCTCGTGAATTGCTTGATGAGGGGTGAGGAAGAATCTGAATAAAAACCCACCTGTAAAGCATATCAGTATCACACTTTGCT
Organism: Callospermophilus lateralis; assembly: GCF_048772815.1. Classification (NCBI taxonomy): domain Eukaryota; kingdom Metazoa; phylum Chordata; class Mammalia; order Rodentia; family Sciuridae; genus Callospermophilus; species Callospermophilus lateralis. The sequence continues at coordinate 105,427,344 of NC_135307.1, read as the reverse complement.
ACAGAAAGGGTACAATTCGAAGAGGAGAAAGAACTGGGGAAGAGAGGTGAGGGCGTAGGATGGTCCAGGTGGCTTCCTTCACTACCCTGTGGATGAACTCAGATGAGTATAGGACGATTTTATGTGCATGAAAGTTAAAGGAAGAGATAACTGTTACTTGTGTTGCCCAGTTGGTCCTGTTTCATAAACAGTGTCTTGTTTGATTTTATCACTTAACCTGTGTTGCTTATGTCCCTCCAGCTCCTGAAAAGTATCCAGTGTTTAAAATAATATGCTTAATGAGAGATAAAGCCAAACATGTTAATTATTGGATGCTGATTATTGCTTGCAGCCGAGAGGAAAGGGTGTTTCTTGTACCTCAGAATGAGAAACACAGGGATGTGGGTTCCGTTCCTGACCCTCTTCTCCTCAGGTTTCCTCTTTTCTAAAGGACAACATGAGCTATCATCTGACACTTTCGAAGCAAAGTTTGACTGAATACATTCTGTTTTATCTACAGGAGATCATTTGTTTGGAAAGTAAAAGTTCTTTTCCTATCTTTAGCTTCCTGTCTTACTCTTTTAATTTTTTTTTTACTGGTACATAATTTAATAACATGTAGAAAGAACCTACAGAATGGGAGAAAAATCTTTTCCAGCTACTCCCTGGACAGAGGATTAATATCCAGAATATACAAAGAATTCCCGCCTTATGTATGTTTCCTCTTGTCTTCAGGAGAGACTGTGTACATGTAAAAGCAAATTCTCAGTGTGAAGATGCTGACTGAGTCCACCCATAAACCATTCTACATATGTCACCATTCTTTTCACTTTTTTCCCCCTTCATAATCAGTCCAAATGGGTTTGCTTGAGATAAAACTACGGCTTTCTAAGTCACACCTACCACCCAGCAGCTTTGGGATAAAAATATAATGTAGTTTTATTTTGAAAGCATGCCTTTTAGGGAAAAGGAAATATTCAGCTTCACAAAGGATAACCCAAATAAATGGTCTGGACTCCCCCTTTTACTGAAGTATTGAATTTTTGGAAGGAAACCTTCCCTAAGAAAGGGTGTGTGTGTGTGTGTGTGTGTGTGTGTGTGTGTGTGTGTGTTGATACACATATATGAAATGTGTGTGTCTATAATGCCTTGGGAGTGCTAAAGGAACAAACGAAGTCTAAGCGCTCTTCATGCTATCCTCTAGCTACAAAAATAACCATCAGCTGTGTTGTCTCCCTGTAGCTCCTTGAACAGGGAGAAGCAAGAATTTTGTTTTCTTAAGGCATTCTCGAACACTGCATCCCTGGCTTAGTTGCTGGGCTCTGCTTCTCTGTCTGGGTCTCTGCTCTTCCCTGGAGACCAGATTCAGAGCCAGTAGTGACCAAGAAATGAGGAAAGGCGTCCTGCACCCACTCCTGTATAACCAATCAGAGCTGCATGGCATTCCGAGGCTGTGGTCACAATAAAGTGGCTTCTCACTGAGCATTCTCTGCTGCCTGAGGGGTTACCTGAGCAAGGCCAAATTACATCTGGATATGGAGAAAACAAAGAGAACCCAGGGCCTCTGTCCTGTGCTTCAGAGTGAGTCAGGAGGCCGCCATCCAGCCTCAGGGGAAGGGGGGGTGGGTTGCAAAGCCAGATTTTTGTGTTTAAAAAAAAATGTTTTCACAGCTGACAGCTGTATGCAAGCAGTAACATACTTCACCATGAGCATCTTAAAATATGAGGAACCAAGTCTATTGGTTTTGGGTGAAAACCAACGGATTCAGGGCCAAGTGATTGGTCATTGTAGGGACAAAAGCAGGAGTGAGATATTTTGCTAAAATTGTAAACATTAAGATAAAGATTTTTGAATATAGAAATTCTTTTTCCCTAAGATATTTCTATTATGATACCAGGTAGCCCCAAAGACACTTTGAATAAATTAGAAAAAGGTTTTGCTTCTCTCACCACTGGAAGGCAGGATGAGACATGTCCTTTCCATAATTCTGTATCAGGTTCACAGCCATGTAAGTCGGGTACAAGCTGGACACTTGTGCAGGGCACAACCAAACCAACTGTACATGGAGTACTACCTGAAGTCCTCCTCTTGGCCTTTCTCTTCCCTGTTGGGATTTTTGTGCACCTTTTCCACTTTTGTCTTATTGATGAACTATACAAAGACTACTAAGAACTCATGGTAATATACTATGATCTAGAATGGAAATAATCAGTAAGAGAACCAAGAACCCAGTCTCAAAATATACACTCAGAATATCTGGAATATTTCCCACAGAATGGGTGATGATGTGCAGACATAGACTGTCTTTGACCTAATGAAGCAAATCCATTTTCAAAAACTATAATCTGGTCAATGTCATTCCCCCTCCATTTCTTTTCCTTCCTTAGGAAAGCAGATATCATAGCTCAGGATGTTAGCAAGGTCCGATACTAGAACCGCCATTGAAAGCAGCGTTTGTGGAACTGCTGCTGTTTGCAGTCATCTGAAGGATGGAAAGTATTATGTGTGAGCCTTTGCCATCCAGACTCCTGAATGTGACTCTCAGCAGACCAAGAAATCTGAAATGTAGAACGATGACAATAAAAATAAAACCATTTAGTCTAATTCGCTCAGTTTCTCCTCAACACTGATAAGGCATATAAGATCCTTCCCTTCCCCACTGGTCTTCTCTAATGAAACACTCATCATTCTCTGTGTGCATACACTACACTGACATGGCACTAACGATTAGCACTTCCAACTCTTGCCTCTCTGGGATAGTGGGCAGAGCCTCATCAAGCACCCCGAGTCTCCTGTTTCTGATGGTTGATTGCAGCATCTCTATTTCAGGAAGCAACAGTGTCTATGTGCATAAGACTTCCAGGTTGTTTAATAATAATAACAACAACAACAGTTGGTTGCATTCACAAGAAGACAGGGGCATCTCCACTGGAAGGCAGAATGAGGGGAGCCTGCTCTATACTCTTTGGTAATAATCATTACAGAGTTGGACTGCTCCCTCTTGGCGTGAAGTCACAACCCCTCGCAAAGCTCATGGAGAATGGTCAGTGCAGCCGTAAGAAATGTTTTGAAGCCACGAATGAAACTTTAGACTTTTCTGCTCATGGAAGAGTGGGCCGGAAATAGTGAATTCCAGGCTTCCCCAAAGCCTCTCCACAGGCTTCAGGATAAGAACAGTACATCTGAGCATCACTAGGTGGCATAGCTGCCCTGGTGTATTTTTCTCAGGAAGCCTCTTTGTGACTGCTGTGGGCTGCTTTGATGTAATTGATAGGATCCCCACCCAGAAGGTGCCAGTACAGGCCATTCTGGTCAGTGAAGGATTCCAGCAGGAAAGGGCGGTGGGACTGTTTCCAGGAGAGAGAGGAGCTGTGCACTAGGGTCTGTCACCGCAAGCACCATTCATCCTGCCAGGCTGCTGCACAGGAGCTCAGCTTTCCCGTTGTGATCAGTATGCCCCGGGAAGGCTTGCCTGTCTCCTTCACCCCCCTCCGGCCCTACCTCCCACTCTCCAAAATACGGATGGAATATATTTTCAAAATTCTTTCTAATTCTTTCCAAGTTGAGGATGTGGCAATATCACTTTTTACTTACCCCAGTGCCATGGGCTTCGTTCCCTCTGACATGCTGCCAGATCCAGCTCAGAGACAGCCTTCTGCATGAGCAGCCACAGTGGCCTCCCCACGCCCGGAAATACCTGTTCTGTTCCCTGAGTGGTTCTTCCGTCAGCAAACACGGGCTGAGTGTCAACACTTGGGAACACTGCCTTCTCCTCTGTTGCTTCAAGATGGGTGTGCCATGGCACCCTGTTGCCTCTGGGGAAGTGCAGAGGTTAAGTGAATCCCTGACAAGGAGCCGCGACCACACAGTGCTCACCTGTCTAACATTCTTATTTTGATCCTTGTTCACCCTCTTTCTCAACACAGGCCTTATTTGGGTAAGCTAATCAACCAAATACTCAATTTCCTGGAATGATAATAATACCTACCTCATTGGGATGAGCATTCAAAGAAATTCTTCTGTTCGAGCCACTGGGATGTTTGGCACATTACCAAGTACTCAATAAAAACGCTGTTACCATAGGAAAAAGTATCACAGCCAAGACTAAACCCAACTCTTTGGGCCTGAACTGCATATGCGTTTGCCTCTTCTGTATACTCCTGTGTGCTTTCCACTGTACTGTGCTGCCTGCCCTTGACACTTAGAGTGCCTGTTGGCCGTCACCTGTGCGTTGGGTTCTCTTTTTCACATATGTCCCCTCTACCTAGCTCGCGAGCTCCCTGAAGACAGAGACCACATGAAATAGCAGTGTCTTTCTACTTTATTGTCTAGATATTTAGAAGACTTACTTGTTGTAGTTATCTATAAAAACTCTAACTGGAAAGCTTCTCCTTGTTAAGAAACTTGTTAGAGATTTTATTGTTATTATTGGTGCTGAGGATCAAACTCAGGACTTGTACATGCTAAGCACATGTCTTGTTACTGAGCCCCCAGCCCACTATTAGAAATATTGACACCAGCGATGGAGTAGGGTTCCCAAACTATACTCCAAGGGCAGGGGCTGGCACATTTCTTCTGCCGAGAACTGTGCCAGGCTGTGTGAGCCCTGCAGCGCCTGCCTCACTTCCCTCAGCTCTGCGGTTGCATTGTGCAAACAGCCATGGACGGTAGGTGAATGAGTAAGCTCAACCATGTGCCAGGGAAACTTGATTGACAGAGACAAGCAGCGGCCGGACTAGACCCCATGGACAGTGGTTTTTCCAACCCCAGCTATAAGGGACGATTAAAAGCGTGGTTCTGGAAAATGGATTTTTGTGGTCAAATCCAATGAGACCTCTCTATCCTTGGTTGACTAATTCAACTTCACAGCACTAGTTACCATGTTCAAAGGTCTGAGAAGTCCTGCAGTTAGGAAACACTTTTAACTTTATTTAACTACAATTGCTGCTTGTGGAATGAGCTCTTCATGGCATATCAATTGATAAACATCCTGCAGAACAGAAGTCTTCCCATCACTGGTTAGAAATGCTAGCTTTTCTGATGTCGATTCACTAAAGTCATACCCATCCTATTTTTAAATGGTAGGGGATTGTATTTATGAAGTAGTCATTTGAGGACATGGGCTTGTATGATAACCGACTTGTGCAACTTTGTGTTTGTCCACGGGAAGAATTTAGCAGCTCGTTAGAGCCAGACTTATGCTGAAATGCGAACGGGAGGCTGCTGGAGAAAGGTCTATCACAATGCCCATCTCTGTCGAGCCCCAACATGAGTGGGAGTCCTTAGGAGTCGTGTGGTTTAATACATCTGTCTCCTTGGCTGCTGTGCCAGCTTTTCATGACAGTGCTTTCCATCATCTGAAACACGTAATTGCTTTTGACGACAACAGGAGAATGGTGGCAGGAGAACTCTCCGCAGTTCCCAAAAACACCCAGGCGCCAGCATCTCAGGTCCAGTCAACTTAATCAGATGCAGTACTGGAACATGAGGGTTTTCAGACCCTGGAGGGCACCCAGTGGGGGGACGACCTGGAGTGGCTGCTTTGTGGCATTATTTTGAATATAGGAATTTGTGGGTGGAGGTTTGTCCACGCGATGGAACTCTGACCCAGAAACTGCTGTGGAGGAAGAGTCAAGGTGGGTCTGTGCTTGACAGCAGGATAGCTTGTGGCTGTCTCTGGGGCCAGAAGTGGGTCTTGCTGTTCATGAAGTCCAAGGAATGGCAGGTGTCTGAAGAGTTGAGACCTAAGTTAAAAAACCTTTAAGTAAGAAGTCCAAGTCCCATGTTCCCAACCAGCACCTTCCCGCCCAGACTAGAGTTGTTCAGGAGCAATTCTAGATGGCCCCTGCTGGAACTGACATTCACGTCTTCATTCCTGAGCTTATGAAATTGCTACAACTGCATGCACACACCAGCAGAGCTTCCCTATAAAATAGCATAACCAGGAAGAGGCTGGCTGTGGGAGCCATGATACTCACAGGCTTTTGAGCAATGGCCACTTCAAGAAGATTTGGGGCATGGGCAGGAAGAGACCTGGGGACAAGGATCTGTTCTCTCTTCTGCGTGGCTCTTTGCAGTGGATCAAATATGCTTCTGGAATGTTTGTGCCTCACTCTCCTCTGCTACCTGGCCAATTCACGGATGTCTCAGGGTCCTGGCTCACCAGAAAGAGGAAACCAGAGCCCCATGTTCAACTTTCCTAGGATAAAGTGGGCACTTGGATGAGTGAAATTGGATGACCTAGGAACAAGTTATCAGGCTGTAGAGAACACACCAAGTGGACCTGTACTTGATTTAACCAGCAACATGGCATAATCTTACTTTAAAGTATTATTGATGTTTAGTTTTCTTAGTTTAGTTTTAAATAGCTTTTAAAGAGAAGAAGTCACAAATCTACAAGTGAGGAGACGGATCTTCCTGCATTTTTGGTCACTGGGGTTGCAAACTTATTAGGGTCTCATCAGTGCCTCTCTCAGGTGTATGTGCTTTTGCCCAAAGCAGCATCTAAATACCTGGTTAAATAAACCCATGAATCACTTCTGCCTGCTGGGGAGTTTTAAAGTTGCCCATTTTATCTCTCTTGGAACATATTTTGGTTAGGATGGTTCTGTCCAAGAAAAAGAGACAGAGGCCTCAGATTTTCATTGATTTTTTTTTTAACCATTCTCAACATCCTCATTCTGATTTATTTCTTGAGAACAAAGTGAGAGCCACTCCAAGGAGATGTTCCATTTGCCGTTTGGAAAAGGTAGAGAACACATCAAGGCTGCTGTTTCCAAGCCCTCCGGCGGCACTTATCTGGTCTTAGTGTGTGTTATTCCTTTCTACTTGCAAAAACCTAAGCCCTGTTGTTTTACTCTTCTGGAAAAATGTGAGTATAAAATGAGAAAAGTTGTTTTCCTTTAGAAATCCTTTGAAATTCAGGACACAATTCCATCCCGTGGTAAACCTGCCTTACTGCCTAGTCCTGTGTGGAAAGTCTCCTGCAGGGGACCCAGACCATGTGGCCATGCCTGGAAGAGAGAATGCTCAAGCCCCTGTGCTGGTCACCAGGATAATCAGAGCACATTCACTAGTGGCACCCAAGGAGGCCCTTGGTGCTGCAGACTGGAGGAACCCCACACCTTCTAGGATGAAGAGAAAATCCTCCTGGGTGCCACACCAGAGGTGCCCAGAGTGCCATTGGCTGCCCCATGGAAAGTAAAAGATTCAGAATTGACTGGAGCTGCCTAAGATGAATACGTCACACAGCCTAGCAACTGGGAACACTGGAGCCACCATTTGAAGCAAAAGATACTCTCAAAGAAGGGTCTTGAGCTTGCAAATATCAACTGCACTTTGACAGAATGTGCTTTTGGCAGGGGAGCAGCTCTGAATTCCCCTGAGAACCTTTATATTTCATCCTGACCGCCTCAAAGTCAGAAGCACCTGAACTGGAGGTCATGCCAGGAGAGTTCCCACCAACTTCCCGGGGTTGAGTGCCTGTTGGGGTCCCTCTGGCAGCGAGTCTGACTTCCTTGGTTCAGGACTGGGTCCTGCAGGGTAATACCTCTCCCAGTCCCTCTGGGGTTTGTCCATTTATTCATTGAGCCACAGCTGGCATGGGACCCCTGCTGATGGTATAGGAACTTGGGGGCACCTTCCCTGCAACATGGACACCTTTACTTGGGCTCACGCAGGTTAAACACCAGGCTGCTCCAACACGGTGACAAGCAGGATGACTGTGACATTGAGTTCCATATGCCCAAAGCCCCCGGTCCTTTTCATGAGGTGCTTCACAGCTCATAGAAACCTGCTGGTTGCATCTCCAACCTCTCCTGGAGGCCTAGCCCCTGGGATGGCATCAGAGTTAAGAAAGAGCTGACAGTGTTTTGCCAGAATGGAGTAGAGGAAGTGGAGCTCACCTGTTTTGTAGTGCCCTCTGGCCATATGTAGACTACTCTCCTTCCTTGTGCTAATTAAAAAGGAAATGTATTTAAGACACACCTTCCTATTCTCCCCTTCTCTACCCTTCCTCTGCCAGGCGCCCAGTGTCTGATGGGACCTCCAGGACCTGGCTCTCCTGATATCTCCTCCACTACCCCAGTGACTTCTCCATCTCTGCTGTCTCTTCTGCCCCTGTGCCCTCACCCCTTTCTCCTTCCAGTCTGACAGCCAGGTGGAGGTTGTGGGTATCTGGGGTGGAGTGTCAGGAGACAGAGACAATGGCTGGGACTGTTGTTCTCTGCATGCTGTGACATTCCCTCCTCTACCCTGAGCATTTGCTTCTGGTTTAAGAAATAAATTGACTTTACATGTTTTGAGATTTTTTCTTTTTTCGGCAAGGGTACTGAGGATCAAACCCAGGGGCACTTTACCACCAAGCAACAACTTCAGCCCTTTATAATTTTTTTTATTATTATTTTGAGACAGGGTCTCTCTAAGTGGCTTAAGGCCTTGCTAGATTGCTGAAGCTGGCTTTGAACTTGTAATTCTCCTGCCTCAGTCTCCTGAGCCACTGGGATTACAGGCATTTGCCACATGCCTGGCCACTTGAGATGTTTTTATAGCTAAAGTGATCAGACAGTCCATTTATGTTGAGGATTTTAGATTGATAAAGGAATACAATGGTGTGTTGGGGTGTACGCCAGTCTCATTCAGACCTTTGACTTGCCAGATCCTATAGTGTGCCTCAGGCCTGCCTTTCGCTCTCCCTGGCCTGCCCCAGCCTTGCTGTCTGTTCTACCTGCCCTGCTCCAACACCTTCATCTCCCGTTTATTCCTGCATCTTTTCTTTGGGTGAGCTGAATTCTTGGGATCCCAGCAGAAGCACCTCTACCCAGAGTCCCCACCTTCTCCCCTTCTGTCCTGTTCTTAGATTTTTTGCTTTTCATATTGATTAAGAGACTTGTCCCATACAGCCTGGCTTCTCAGTCCCTGGCCTGCTTAGGGCTCACCTGGAAAACTCTATTTATAACTCAGTTCTGAATTAGCAGTTCCTGGGGAGAGACTCAGGATTCAGGACTCTGAATTTCTAACCTGTTCCTTTGTGTTTTCAAGGACCAAATTCTCCCAAGGTCTAATGCTATGGGCCTGCTAAGATGAAAGACAATTAATCTGATGAGCACATCAATATTAATGAGCTAAAGGGAAAAAATCAGGGACAGGCCTTACCCTTTCCCCAAGTGTCCCATATGTGGCACCTTCCTAGACATAACTCATTTATTTATTCACCAAATATTTCTCAAGTGCCTCCTTTGTGCCTAGCCTGGTTTTAGGCCTTCGGGCAGGGTTCCTGGAATTTCAGGGCACTGGCAAAGCACCTGGGAGTCGTGTTAAAATGCAGATTCTGAGTCAGCAGGTCTGGGCTGGAGCCTGGGATGCTGCAGTTGGTGTGAACTCCCTGTGGATTCGGATGCTCCTGGTCCATGCAGTGCAGCACAGCTGGCGAGGGGCAAGACCAGCACTGTCCAGGGGAAACGTGGCATGTGTTGAATACAAAGATGACTGAGCTGCTTGTGTGGTCTCCAGTCAGTACACAGACAGCACCCTGTAGGGTGACTCCTTCTGAGTGCTCAGTGGCCACAGGTCGCTGGTGGCTACTGCATTAAACAGCAGGGTCCAGGTGATGCCTCATGGCTGGGTGACTCAGGGAAGTAACCAGCACAGGTTCTTTTTTATTAGTATTTATTCTTTTTAGATATCCATGACAGTACAGTATATTTTGACATATCATACGTATAGTTATACATAGAGTATAACTTCCCATTCCTGAAGTTGTACATGATGTGGAGTTACACTGGCCGTGTATTCATATATGAGCATAGGAAAGCTATGTCAGCTTCATTCCACCGTCTTTTCCACTCCCATCCTCTATCCCTTCCCATCATTTCCCCCTGTCCCATCCGGTTAGCCATGACTCCTTCCTCACCCCTGCCTATTGTGAGTCAGTATCTGCCTATCAGAACTTTTCTGCCTTTGGTTTTTTGAGATTGGCTTATTTCATTTAGCACGAGAGGCTCCAGTCCCATCCATTTACCAGCAAATACCATAATCTCATTCTTCTTTATGGCTGAGTAATATTCTATTGTGTATGTATACCACCTTTTCTTTAAACATTCAGCTATTGAAGGGCACCTAGGTTGGTTCCATAGCTTAGCTATTGTGAATTCATCAAGCACAGGTTCTTCCTGTCTGAGGAAGTCGTTTGCTTTGGGGATGCTCAGATTTCCTTTCCATCCTATCCGCCTCCATTAAAATGGAACCTCCTTAAGCCCTGTGGTGAGTTAGGAGGGCCTGCAGGAGGAGCCTCCTTTCAGGTGGTTTCTGATGTCACACCCTTTGAGCACAGCTTAGTTCTGACTTGTGTGTTGCAGCATGTTCTCTTGAAGCTCCAGGCTGTTACTGAACCAGGGACATGAGAACAAGAGACTAGAGCAGGGTACAGGGTGCTCAAGTCACCACCTCCACGCAAGTACCAGCCAGTCAGAGAAAAGGGGCCAGGTTATAGGACTTGGGGACACTTGAAACAATACAATTCTTTTGCTTCTGCCCTCTTCCCTAGACCCCATCCCCTGTCCTCGGTGCTTCTGTGAGTATTTTAGGAGGTACTCTGTCCTCATTGACAGGGCATTAGAAAGTGGCAAATGCAGCTGCTCCAGGAGGTTCATGACATGTCTAAACCTCAGCCACGGCCCATTTCACAGTTAGCTGGAATTTGCCCCAATGCTGTGCCTGATGTCCAGGTATTAAATTGCTCTATTAGAGTGAAATAGAGTTTAAGGGTTCATGTAGCCATGGCAGTTAGTACCTACTTAGCATGACTCCATTTACGTAGTTTTTTGACCCTCTCTTATTCCATTTTTACAAAGTTCTTGGCAGGTAAGTATTTCCTGGAGAAGGAACACGGATTGAGCAGGAGTCCTCATCTGTGAGGTGCGCAGGGAGGTGTGGACCACCCCAGTCCCCTTTGTCTCCCATTCTGTCACCTGGGTTTGATGTGTGCATTTGTATATCCAGGCATCCTAGATGAAGTGTGGGCCCTGGGGTCAAGTTACCTAAGTTGGACTTTGGATAGATTTGTTTTTTGGGTTTTTTTTTTTTTTTTTTTGCCTTTTGTAAGTCATAGTTTCTTTGTCTCTCAAATAGGAATGATGCTTACTCCAGCCACTTAAGTTTGAAAAAATGGGATCATCTATATAAAACCCCTTAGGATTTCTTGGAAGTGTTACCGTCACTGTCAACATCCCCAGTCTGTGGAGCCCAATGCCGTCTTTTCTGCATTGCTTTAAAGTGAGGAGTCAGAGTTTCTTTTCTAGTGTTTCCATTTCCAAAAGAAAATGGACCACAAGGCAAATCTGAAATCTACAAACAAGTTCAGATTCCTTCCAGCAGGCAAAAACAAGGTGCACACAGGTGTGGGTTGGCCAGCAGCTCCCAAAGAAGCCGGCTGGAGAGGGCCCATGTGAGGCGGAGGTGGGAGGCCTCTACTGAGACGGCTGCTCCGCATGCACCATATTGAGCTATCACACGTCTGCCCAGCCAGCTACGTACAAATTAATCTCTCGTGGCTGACCAATTATACATAGTCTTTGGGGAAAAAAGAAAGTTAAGAGAAATGTGTTAGGGGAGAGCAGCTCTTGGAGTAGGAGGAGAGATGGGCTCAGCTGGGGTCCAGGATATAGTTTCACATCTGCAGAAAGGCTGATCTTATCAGAATGTGTCTGTAGCAACTGTGGCTAATCATGTGTATGCAAAGCTGTTAGGACCAGGGCGGCTGGGCATCCTTGCTTTGCTGGAGCAGCTCCAGGTTGTGGCTGTTGACCTTGGGTCATCACAAAGAGTGCCTTCTTTCACTCCCAGATGAGGCTTACTTTGCACAATGCATCCTATGGTCACCTTAATCATAAACACTTGGTGTCTGTGCACATGCCAAAGGCACATACATTTCAGTGCTGGAAAAAGAATCTAACAGGCTGTCATTGGGAGAATAGGTTGGCCAACCTAGACCCTATTACAGAGGGTGGTTGGATGTGGTAGTTAAGAGATTTGGGTGCAAAACTGTCCATCCAGGCTCTATGCCCCCCACCCACCAGCTATGCTGTTTACATCCTGTGACTCCTTGGATAAGTCACTTAGCCTCTCTGTGCTTGTTCTGTGAATTCTAAACAGGGAAGAGAGGCACCTACCCCATAAGGTCCAAAGGAGAGTTCTGATCGGTTAATAGTTAACACACCTGTAGCAGTGGCTGACATTAAGCCCTTGATCAATATTTGCTGTTACTTTAGTCCCAGCCTTATTGTTCTTTAGCTGTTTGGCCACTGCCACGGACCTCTCTGAGCCCTAATTCCCTCATCTGTAAAATCAACCTACTAATTTCTGCCTCCTGGAAATGTAGTAAGCAGCCAACGGGGTTCTGTGTGTGAAGAATTCAGTGCAGCACCTGGCTTACATGGAATGCTCAGCAAGTGCTCTTTTCTCCTCCCTCCCTGCCTGTGTACCGTCTCCCTTCCTCCTTTCCTCTAACAAGATGGGAAGCACCCCTGTCGCTCACTGAGCTCATCCCTTCTTAGTTGGCTTGTTTCATGGGAATTTTGAAGTTGTTTTCTTTGATGTCACTGCCATGCGGCCATGCAGCCCATCAGTGAGATAAGCAAACTTTCCAAGGAGGCTGTGACATCTGAATGACACACAGAGGCCCAGAGCCTGTGATGATGCTCATGATTAGGGCAAGAGAGCTTTTCAGGTTGACTTAATTTGCATAGGCATCTGGAAGATCTGTCGCTAAATGTCCTGGTGAGGTTTTGTTGGTTTGTCTTTCAATTTTCTATCCCTCTTCCTGATTCGTCCTGGCCCTCCCATGTCTATGAGTTATTCTAGCTTCCAGGAATATTTCCATTAAAATCATAATAAGAATGAAATGAGCTGCAGACTGCAAAAGGAAAAACTGTCTGATAACTGGTCCTACAAAACATGTTTGAAATACTATATTTGCTTTTGGTTTCTGTGGAGTAAACAACACCCAGTCAAGAGTTTTATCAAAAAAAACAACCTTGGGGGAAAAAAAAGAGTGGTTGTCAGTTAACAGTCTACAAGGGGGAACTTTTGAACTAGCTTTATTCAGAAAGCAACCAGACAGGTGAGATTTTATTTGCCTATCATCCAGTTGTCCTTTCATTCATTTTATTGACTGCACAAATATTTGTTGCATACTTACTATGTCCCAGGCATTGCATCATGCTCAGGGGACACAATGGCAAGAAAAGAAAAGGGAGGGAAAACACTGTGTCTATCCTTCATGTATGGTCTACCCCAGGTGCACACAATATCCTTGTTATCATTTACACATACTTCCATCACATTTCCAAAAACACCTAAGTCAAAGACAGAAATCAAGCCAACAAGGAAAGGCAGGGAAAAGAATCAGTTTTACTGACGTAAAAAGAAACACAGAGCCTTCTATGAGTCTTCTGCAAGAAGGTAACATAGATAGTTAGAGCGGAGGTCATATGAAATGGAGCAACGGTTTTATCTTCAAGCTGCCAAAAGACCCTTGGGGCAATTTCTTGTCTCATCTCCATCTTGAACCCATATCCTTATTTTGCTTTTCTATCTCCTTTGCCTTCAACCAACTTCAGTGGGATAAACGAGGGTGCCCCAGATGCTACTTACTTTTAATAGGTAAAGCCCACTCACAGCTCATAGAAAATGGCTCTACATGAATAAAAGCTTGTGATCATGGGCCATTATTATTACATTCCCATGATACAGGTGCCACACACAATTTATGAAGTTAAAAGTGGTTGGGGAGGAATGTAATTGCAAAACCACCATCCCCAAATGACCCAAGTCCTGTGCCAAATAGTTTTAGTTACCAAGGTTTTCCAAAGGTGGTTGGCAGAGAAAGTGCATCAGAATTCCTGGGCTCCTGGCTACTAAGGCGGATTCCTTCTCACCAAACCCAACTGCTGAACGAGGACTCCAGAGATGGTGTCTTTGGAATTGGCGCTGCTGAGCACTCTCTGGTAGGTTCTCATGCACACTGACCTTCAGCAGCCACCAAACTGATCCACCTATTTTACCGAGAAAGAATGTGAACATCTGCCTCAGAAAACTGTTTCTCTGAGAAATGGGTCAGACAGTAGTGCAGTACACAAGAAAAAAGAAAGGAAACTAACAAAGCTGCCCTTAGAGAAAATACAGAAGAAATCTGGAGAGCCCTTGGGACTTCCAGAACTAACCCTGTATCTACAGAGGCTCCTTAAACCAGGCACCTTCCAAGGCTCTTTAGAATTCCAAAATGCCTTTCTTGATATTTAGGGTTGACAAGAGCCAAAATGGATTTTTGAAGATTTTCCCTTTCAAATTTCACCTCCTCCTCCCATGCATTTTTAGGGAAATTCAATCCATGTGTTTTTGATAAGACTGCCCTAAACGCATCCAAAATGTCACTTCATAATAATGATTTGGTAGCCTGGTAGTATTTGAAAGATTCTTGTTCCCCCTTAGAAACCAGAACTTGTATTTGGCCAAAGAAAGACTAACCCCAAACAGCGAGAGGCTCCAGTTGACTCTAAAGCACAAATCCCACCATGTCCTGTGAGTCTCCTACAGACTGTGGGCTCTCTGTTCAGAATTAGAACCTAACCTTCAAGGGTCACTATCCTCTTACCTTAAAAAAGAAGGCCGTGAATGACAGCATAATGATATCTTGGATGAGCTCTGGTCTGGAGGAAAGCTCATGTTTTAGTCTGAGTTTTCCACGAATCTGCTGTGCAGCTTTGGGTATGCTTTCCCCCTCTGTTGCTATCCTTCTTTCTGATTGAGTGGATTAAACAATATGACCTGTGGGTCCAAAATACTTCTCTGTCATCAGTATCATAATAATTGTTGAAATCGTTGCCTAGAATATTCCAACTATCCATGTGTTTGGGTCGGCCTGTTTGTTGCCTTTTCGAACACAATGTGTTGGGTGTCTTTGGCATTGTGCCAGGAAACACGAGCCAATTTGATCATGTTGCTTCTGGATGTCAAAACATTCTCATCTGACCATGCCACAGAAGAAGTTTGTTGAGAGTGTGACTGACTGACATAATGACTGATTGGCTGGTAACAGTGGCTGACAGTGATTGATTGAGTGTAAAATTATCTGCTCTCATTACTTCTGAAATTGAATTCAGATTGGTTCTATTGGAGGGTTTCCATGGAGACCAGAACTTGCTCTAGCAGGTGTTTGTGGATTCATTGGTTTATTGTGATCAATACCTGTTTCCTGTGCTGGTCTGAAGAAATTATTAGGAGTCCGGTAGAAAGAGGCCGTTAGACATAAGGAAGAAAATACTCTGCTGATTATCCGACTGCTACAAATGATCCCAGGCCTTCTCAGGATTCTGGTTTGGCCAGCCCCTCTGTGATCCATCCGGGAACTTGGAAGGTTTGCTTTGGAAAAGGAAAAACGTTTTCAGGATTCTATTTCTCTGCGAGGAAGATCGCAGTACTAGATAAGCGTTCATACTTGTTTTTGAAAACATGATATATTCCTGTAACCACAAACATTTCGTCAGATCTGAAGCACACTCACGTTAATGCAGAGACATGGATGGTCCCTCGGGCTTCTTCTGGGGAGTTTTCATGAATGGAAAAGTCATTAAACCATTTCATAGACCTGCCTTATTGATCGCTGGTGATGGCCTGCTCCGTCCGCTCCTCCCTGCCCCCGTCGGAGTTAATTACTGCCACCTCTGTGTTCACATGGCCATCTTCCGGCTTCTGTTACAGCATTCATCGCTGGCGACCTGGCCTTCAAATTGCTTGTATCTCTTTCACCCTCTAGATCATGACCTCCTTGAGGACAGTCTCATTTTCGTGTTTCTCTTGGTATCTTCCTCAGCATCCGTCAGAGCTCCTGATGCATCACAAGGGTTCAATAAATGCTTGTTGAGTTGAATTAACTGGATCTGCATTGCAAGGTCATCTCTTCCCAGACTGGTATTTAATGGGATTCCCGTGAAGTCAGGCCATGGAGCTCAGTTGCTTTGACTCTTGCCCTGAGCTGTGTCTATGCCCGAGAGGGTTGTAAGGAAACACTGTGCTACAGGAAGTTCATATTGTATAGCTTGTCTGTATGGCTTCTAGACGTGCTGACCGTGCTGAAATGATGGTGGGAGGAAACCTAATAAGAATTCAACTTTATGCTTAGCTGCATTCATTCATTTGTTTAGTTGGGATCTGCTTACCCCTTCTTCCAAATTTGACTGAGTCAAAGGCACTTTTGGATGAATCCACTATTAATGGCAGCTAACAGTTTTTAAGCCCTTACCACATGCCTGGTGCAACAGGAAGTACTTTACATATTTTCCAACTCTCACACATTGCTACCATGATCTGATTTTGAAGATAAGGAAACTAAACACAGAGAAGTTAAATGATTTTTCTAAGGTCACACATCCAGGAAGTAGGAGGGCTGAAATTTGAACCCCTATAGTCTGACTCCAAATCTCACACTTAAACCATTTATCATATTGCCTCTTAACAGGTGGTTTTTCAAAGTTTCCTGAACCACCTATATTAAAATCATCTATAATGGCTGTTAAAAGTGCAGATACACCAAGACTGCTGATCCCACTCTTCTGACTAAGGCCAGCAAATTTGCACCAACATGTTCTTTTCTGTTCTGTACTTCAAGGGGCTTTGATGTTGGTTTCTTTTCTAGTTTTGAGGGTAGGAGGGACAAGTGATTTTAATGCCACAATTTTATAAATCTCTGCTCTAGGGAGATACTCCTTGAATCGACTACCATTAAGTCAAGGCTTTGGGACTTTTATTTTATTTGTGCTGTCTAAGTTTAGATGGAACAGTCCAGGGAACTCATCCAAGATGTTCACTAAAAGGCAAGGACCTGTTCCAATTAAGGAGCCAGGCAGCAGTGTCAACCATGAAGGGACTGGCCAGAAGCACACTCCACAGAACTCCTGCCCAAGTACAAGAGTCTTGCCTGTGGCTTGCAAAAGAACTCCATGACCTTGCACTTGAGCTTCCTGAAGTGCATATCATGCTTTGTCCTTTCCTCCATGGTAAATGCAAGCCAAGATATGAAGGAGCCTAATGGCAGCAGGCGGGTTGGTCATTGCTTCTTCTTCTTCCTTTCTCTTTGCTGATGGCTTCTACAGCCCCTCCTCTTCTTGCCTTTCTAGCAGGATTCTGGCTGCTCCAAGTGCCTTCTTGCAGAAATTTTCCCCACCTGGTGCAGCCTCCATGGAATGGCCCTCACTTGAAAGTTTTAAGAGGTTTACACTGGTGGGTTGATCCAGTCCTTGCTCTCATCTTGCTCTCTGTTCCCAGTCATCTTTCTGTAACTTGTTTTCCAAACCACTCTGAACATCAGCAGCTGTCTCTTTTAAGCATGTGCATCCTCAACCCCTGTCCCTCATCCCAGTAGCAGCCGCAGCATCTTCTGTATGCTGGAGCTGCTGCCTGCCTCTTTGCATGCATTTCTATTTCATGCTTTTGTTGGTTTATCTTCTTTGCCTCCTACCATTATATTACTTGTGGAACTAATGAATGCTTGTTTATGAATGGTTTTCTCCTTAACCCCATCCCACTTTCCCTTTACCACCCCCCACAATCTCTTAGAAATGCTTATATATTCTCCTACCTTCTATGAGAAGAGTCATGATCCTGGGCTTCCTGACATCAGTGGAATTAGAGTTTTATGTATAGCATGACCATTCTGAAAAATGATATTACATAGTGATTCAGATGCCTCTCATTCAGCTTATCTGCCTGAGCCTTTCAAGGTGAGTAGAAGGCCTCTGTATTATTCTAGAAGCTCATCACTGTAGAAGTCTCCAGGTGGTTGACCCTGGGTGCCATGACCTCCCTGCAGTCCAGGAATGCATCCTGCAACCCCAACAGTGTGGATCAGGTAGAATTCTTAGGACTCCAAAGTGAAATGGGACAGAAAATCTCTTGATGCCTTTTGCCACACAAGGTACATTTAACTGCTGCTCGGTTCCATGTTACTCTCTTGATTAAGAACTCCCCTAACATTGTGTGGGTAAGTAAAAATTCTTTTTAGTGTTATTCCGTTGAAAAAGGAAAGAAAAAAATATCTAAGCATTGTCAAAATATTTGCTTAATCTTGCAGATTTGGGAAGTTGTATAGCCGCTCGCTCTGACAGACCAGAACAATGGTCATTAAATGAGAAGCAGATGCAATAAAGTATGCAGTAAAAGCCTTCTATTATGGGCTGTGAGGGGGAAAAAAATTAGTTGTTAACAGAACACAGTAAGCGTTATGGAATAAATCAGAACAAAACCATTCCCAATTACTGTACAAAGATAATTAAAGTCTACAACGCTAATTAAGGTCTGTTTATATCTATTTCTGTTTGTGTACAAACATATGCACATAGTTAAATATTTTCTATTGTGTTTTAGGCAATGCTAGCTTCAGAGTTGAATTTTTCTGAATTTAACTTTTATTTTTATAATGCCAGGAAGAACAATCTCCAGAAACTAAAACTCCAGCCTTCCCTCCTTGGTTTTACTTTATTTTTCTTGGCTGACTTCAGATAAATTTTTCAAGTATGTGATGCTACTTCCTTGAGGAGATTTTTTTTTTTTTTTTGGTCTATGTTTTTAGTGGAATCACCAGGGGTCCCCCCACCCCCGGCCTCACTTTTAAAATTAAAAGGGTGTTTTTCTTGAATTTGACCAATCTGCCAAAAGATGTTCACACATTAGAGTTCTATGTGATTGCAAAATATCCTTTAGATATAGATATCAAGTACATTTAAACTTGAAGAATGAGAAATCGGTAAATAACCCTTCCTACTGCCAGTTCCCCAGGGTTTTCTTCAGAGACAATAAATATCACATAAATATTCCCTGACTGGTAAGCTATCATTTTTTGGACAGATGTCAATGGTCTTAAGCAGGAGCAGTGGCGAGCTGTAGTTATCATTCATAAGTGATCAGCTGAGCGATTGGCAAGGCAGTCACTGCCCAAGGTCCAGAGGAGCCTCTGCATATACTGTACTAGGAGCCTTGTGAATTAGGAAGAAACTGGATGCTAGCCTGATTCTTTTGAAACAGTTTTTGCTACCAAGCAAATCAAGAATCACATTTTTAAAATGTGCTTGATATTCCTTTTTTTTTTTTTTTTTTTTTTTACTTTTCACTCTTTCAGTTCCACCTACTCTCTCTTTCTTCCCCTCTCCCCCGAATCTCAGCCTACCAAAGTTTTAACACAGCTGCAATGTTAATACAGTTCTTCAGTTCTTTCTAGGATTGAAACACAGCCTATGTATGATCTCTAGAATTAAAACAAAAGCAACCCATGTATGATTTAGAATGTTAGCAGTCTTTAAGTAGTTTTGGCAAGACTTCATTCCAGAATAGGACTGTCTAATAGAACTATAATGAATAAAGTTTCTAATGATCACTTAAAAAGTTAAAAAAAAAGAAATAAGTGAAATTCAATAATATGTCTTATTTAACCTACTATATCCAGAATATTATTTTATTATGTAACCAATAAAATAATTGTTAAGATATTTTACTTTTATTACACTAAGTGTTTAAAATCTCATGCATATCTTAACACCATACAACTGAATTTAGACTCACTATATCTCACATGGTCAATTTCCATGTGGGTTGGTGGTGACCCAACTGGACAGCTGAACAAGTTAATATCACTTAAAGAAGACCCAGTATGAAATTAATAAAATCTGAAGGCTGAATGTTTATATAGAGCTACTATCTAGGTCACTTTGGAGTTAAAGAAAGAATCATCCTGTTTCTCACTTGGTTGGTGATGGATTTAGAGAAAGAAAATGGCAGGAGGTCTTATAAATTTGAAGGGTCCAACTGAGAAATAACTTTGTTTTCTCAGCATAAAGCTATAAATTTTGGGCTCTTGAGTTTAATTTGCAAGTGAGGGCTGAACTAGAAGCAGCATTGGGGAGAATCTATCCTCTCTGAACCTTCTCAGAACAGAAGTAATGTTGGGGACAAAGGAAAGCTCAGCACTCCAAGGTGTGCTTGCCTACTGTAGCTCCTGCTTCTGAGAAGGCTCCCGTCACCTCCTCTGTCCCTCATTGCACCCATAGACTGTAGTCCAAATCCATTCCAAACTTAGTGATTGTCATGTGCAGGTTCCCTGGGATGGAGCCAGGAGAGCAGGGACTTTTAGAATCTCATAGCCCTCAGTTTGAGCAGCTGGGTGACATGAAGCAAATTGCAGATCTGAATCTGATTTCTCCTGTGTAATAGAGGAAAGTTCACACCCACCTTGTGGGTTGTATGAGGAATAAGAACCACACAGTGTATAGAGCACCTGGCATCATGCCCGACACATAGAAACAGCCAATAAATGATGATTGTTGTCATAATATAAAGATCATATAAATATGAGGCATTTCTGTAGACATAAGTGTAAGAAATGATTCTTTAATTATTGTCCCACGGCTGGCGCTGTGGCCTTCTGTGGAAGGATCCTTTGTACTACTCTATGGTCCATTAATGAAAACTGCTTTCTAGCATATGATCTTGTGTAAAGACAATTCTTGGGGAAACTGAGGCAGGTTAAGAGATGTATGAACTGTGTTAGAAAATTTCTGTGTTTGTTAAAATTGGCTCCTGCCTCTTTTCATGTTTTGGGATGACTTTAGCAGTAAATGAAACATGTTTTTCACATCCACTCGTGGTCTAACCTGGGTGTGTTATTATCATGTCCTTCTAGTTGTCATTAGAAAAAACGAAGCAGGCATATTTTGATCTACTCTGTTTACCAAATACAAGTGAAAGTCTTGATTTGTATTTTTTTAGGGGCTTGTGGTTTTCTTGAAAACAACTTTTTATTATTTCACACTCTAATCAACTTTCAAGGTTGCAAGTTTAGCCAGTTCTCCCATTGATGCATGCATTCTCATGCCCAGAAAGACACTGAGGCATTATTCTCAGGATTCTGATTTGTGTGTGTGTCTATCAAGGGTGGCTTTGTTCTTCAGTTCAACACTATTTACTTTAGATTATGTTTGGGCCACATTTGAAGCTTATTTTATGATCCATAAAAGTACTAACCACAATTGGTTAAAAGAGACAGGAGCTACTTGGAAGGGCTGTCTTTGTTATTCTGTATAGTTTCAAGTACTATGCTTGTAATTTTGCCAACCACTCAGTTAACTGAAGTGTTCCTCATGGGAAGATCATGTGCTGGATTTGACGTGCACAGCTGATGTGGAATATGTCTGTGTTTCCCTGTGACACAGACTGACACTGCTTTAGAGACAGACCTTACCAGATAATCAGTGATAACACCACACCCTTCCTATCAGAATGAGGAGGAGGGAAGAACATCTTCCAGCCCTTCAAAAGGGAAGGAAGAACTGTCAAGAGCAAAATTATGAGCATCTTTATAGATTGTACATGCACACCGAATGGAATCATTTACATGAAAAGATCTCTAGCCACTCCTCTTGTCTGCCTTCGTCTTCTTGCTCCCTTCTTCGTGATGGAGTGAGGAATAACACACCTGTTCTTGTACACCTTTTCCTTGCTGGCAGAGAAATACGTGTGCACAGATAACACATATGTAGGGTTTCTCTTCAGTATGGAGCTAGAATCATATTACACAAGTTTGTATTTGTTTTCACTTACCAGTACATCACACACACATCAGTAGACACAGTTCTTACTCTGTCCATTCCTTACCCAGGATTTGCTAAGATCTTTAACTGCCTCATACATGCAAATCTAGAAGATATACATGACCACACTTTAGTTCATGACTCTACTTACAATATTCCAGGAAGTTAGCAGCCTGCTGAGCTGGGTCAGTTCAAACATGCATCTGAGTTAAAACCAGACCCCAGAAGTATCCACATTTGGTGTAGACAAGAAAATAAGGAATTAAAAAATCCACAAGAAACATTATCTCTTATGAGCATTATTGGTCCTAGATGAGGATATATAAAACAAAGACATCCTTCCATTGGAGATCTAAATAAGAAAAAATATAAATAACACTGGGAGAAATATCTTGTTGTTTTGCTGAGTTTGATATTTAGAAACAATTTTTCCTCATATCATAATTGAGTGTTAATGATTTTTGAGTTTCATATTTTTATGTAATTGCTTTTCTTACCCCTTTTCATGATCAAATATTGTCAAAATTCTAATAATTTATAAATAACCTCAGTTTAGTTTAGAAGCTATGTATTAAATAGCTACTAATGCTTATTGGGTTGGTCTTGAAGTAAGCACTTGGAGGAAGATATTTAAAATAAACTGTGGAATTTTTTAGAAATTATAATTAAATATATATTCATACATATGTATATATAGTTTGAATACACCTTATCTAAAATACTTGGGGCCAGACATGTTTCAGATTGGAGAGATTCTTTTTGGATTTTGGAGTTTCTTCATACATATATAATTATATAGTAAGGTTTCTTGGGATAGGATCCATGTACGTTATATACACATAATCTGAAGTCAGTCTTATATATTTTCAGTGTGTCTGTATTTTGGTGGTGACCTATTACAGAATAGTAGTTGTAAGATTTCTACTTGTGTCTGATATCATGTTAGTGCTCAAAAAAAATAGCATTTAGAGGATTTCAGATTTCTGGATAAAACCTGAATATTCACACATACATTGTGTTGAACATTTTTTTTTCTGAGTTTTAAACTATCTTTCTAACACTTCTATAATTGCTATTTGAGTTTATTTTTCCCCCAAAAAAAACGTAATGAGGACAAGACACTGTGAAGTGTAGGTTATCTATTGTTACAAATAAACTTGTTTATTGATTTGGATGTACATAAACTTTATCTGTTTTAAATGCTCTGTTTTAAGTCTTTGAATGTGGTTAGAAGTCATTATATTGTTTTACCTTTAATCATCATCCTGAGATGATTCCTACACCAAGATGATTCCTACAAGATGATTCCTGCCCACCAATCTTCTTTGATTGAGTCATTTTCCCACACAACATAAGGATTATTTTAAGTCACTTGTCAGAACTCCTCCACTGTAGCTCTTCCTTCTCAGGATCTACTTACTATGTACTGATTATTCCTTTTCAATAATCTACTCTTCCTCTCCAATGGGTCATGCCCTTTAGTTTACAGGAAGGTAGCAAGACTGGTACCAAGAACTTTGTTTTCTTCTGAATCATCTGAGAGTAAGTTGCCAACCTCATGCTCCATAACCTGGAATACTTCAATGGGTCATCCCTGTGTGCAAGGCAACTAGAGCTTGTCGGCATACCTATAGTACAACCCTCCAAACAAGGAATCTTCAATTATAACCTCAAATCTTTTGATCCAATTCAAGTTTGACCACTTATTCATAGCATATCCTTATAGCAAATGGTTCCAGTTCAGAGTCACATATTTTATTGTCTTCTCTCTTTAGTTTCTTTTCATGTGGAACAGTGTCTCTGTCTTTGACTTTGCCCCAGATGACAACTGTAGGCCAATTATTTCATAGAATGACCCTCAGTTTGGGTTTGTCTTATAATTAGGTTCCAGTGATTTGATATCAGCCTACAAAATGTCGAAGTTCCTCAAAGCTTAGCTTTGGGCCTCTATCCTGTTATTGAGGCAAGCTCATGCAAAAACTTGCTTCCATTATCTGTTTTTAGGTGAGTCACCAAGTTCCTTCTTAAGCCCAGGCCTCTACAGTGGGCTCTGAAACCATGGAACCAAATGCCTCTCTAGTCCCTTCTCTTAGATACCAAAGACTCTCAACTCTGTTTCCAAAATCATCTTCTCCTGGCAGCTCGGTCATCTTACAGTGTCCCCTGTCCTGTGAATGCCAGCACTAGCCCTCTTATTACAAAAACACAAAGCCAAGAATTCAATCTCATCTTTACCTTGAACTCCAATCTGTCCCCTTATCTTGTTGACTTAATATCTTAAACATCTTTCTAATCTGTCCACTTCTGTCCATCAATACCACCCCCGACCTCTGCCTTGGATTCTGACCACCTCTTAACTGATCTACTGTCTGTTTTCTGCCCCCTTCCCATCAGTTCACATTACTTTAGCCAGAATGATCTTTTCACGTTGCACATTTAGTGTCATTTCCTTCTCCTCCTCCTCCTCCTCCTTCACCACCCCTTTCTTGCTTATAACCCTCCAGTGGCATCCCTTGGTGCTTAGGATAGACAAATCATTAACATGAAAGCAGATCCTAGTTCCTCCTCCCTCCCTAGTCTGAGCAGATGCCTGACTCTGACTTTATTCTATCCTTCCAACTAGGTTTACCATGCTTCCTCCAGCTCTAGGATCTTAGCTTCTCAGCTTATCATCTTCCCAGCCTTCTAGAATTTTTAAATAGCTCTGTTGACCTAGAGTTCATATACCATACAATTCATCCATTTAAAGTATATAACCCAGTGATATTTAGGATAGTCATAGAGGTATATGACCATCACCACGATCTCACTTCAGAATATTTTCATCACCCCCAAAAGTAACTGTACCCATTAGCAATCTTGCCTCACTCCTGCCCATAATAGTGACACTTCAGCCCCCACTTTCACCACCACTATCCCACCTGCCCAGCCCTATAAAATCTATAGGTTTTCCTGTTCTAGACATATTACATAAATAGAACCATACATTGTATGGCCTTTTGTGTGGAACTTTGTTCATGGAGGATATTGTTTGTGAGGTTTATCCAAGTTGTAGCATGAATTAGTATTTCATTCCTATTTAAGGTTGAATGATATTTCATTGCATGGATATACCACAGTTTACTTACTCATTAATCAGTTGGTGCACATTTGGGCCCTACTTCAGATCTCAAATCAAGTATCCCTTTCTCAGACAATTTCCCTGACCTGCCTAACGAGGCCAGATGCTGCCAGATGGGGTTTCACTGTACCATGTCCCTCTGCTTGGTAGTATTTTTTACAGCTTTGGGTTTACTTTGGTTTTCATGATTCTTGGCTTGGTTTAATGCTTGTGTTTTCCCCCAGACTAACTGTACATTCGAGGAGGCAAGGACCACATCTGTTCTGATTCGCCATCACTTCCTAACACCTAATACCAGGCCCTGCACACACTAGGTCTCTTCAGATACTTGCTGAATAAAGTAATCCTACTTCAGTTCATTAAGTCAAGATTGCTTCTACCAGGCCAGATATATGAAATATTTGGATAAATTCCCTTGGTATGAGACTATTGTGCTGTTGATTTAATGGGCCCTTATTACTTAAGGCTACTTATTATTCCCCCTTGCCTCTAACATGCCTTTACTCAATTGTATTCCTTAACAGAACTTAGCAATTATTGTAGCTACTTATTTGAACTGAGTTAGACCACTAGAATAGTAACCAGAAGAGGCAAAAGCAGAGAAACATATTGAAGCTAATACTTGCAAACCAGTTGCAAAGCCATAAAGGTCTGAGTTATTATAAGATGTGAAGAGAAACGCGATTTCTCTGGCAAGTACCCATCAGTATTTGGAAAAAAAAATTTAAACAAGGTTCCTCTTATCATTAAATTGTAGGGGATAATTTACATTTTTGTTTGAACATGTAGTTTACTGTAATGATAATCACCCCCCCCCCTTCCTGGAAAGCTTCCTATGGATGGGTGGCGGGCTAGAGGTTTGTATGTCATTTAATTGTCCCACCCACCTGTGGAACAGGCACCATCCTTCACCATTTGGCAGATGAGTACACTGAGGCTTTGAGAGAAAAAGTAACTTGACCTCTATCCCATAGTTCTCTCTCTCTCTTTTTTTTTTTTTTTTTTGGTACCAGGAATTGAACCCAGGGGCACTTAACAATTGAACCACATCCCTAGTTTTTAAAAATATTTTATTAAAGACAGGGTCTCTCTAAGTTGCTTAGGACCTCACTAAGTTGCTAAGGCTGGCTTTGAGCTCGAAATCTTCCTGCATCAGCCTCCTGAGTGTGCTCCAATGCACCTGGCTCCATAGTTCTTCTAACTCCAATTTTAGGGACTACTTGTCTGTTTTGGCAGATCTCGGGTCGCCTTTTACCTTGAAAGTTTGAAGAAAAGAACTAAAGCAGAAAATTAAAAGCTATTAGAGATGATGCCTGAATTAAATTAAAAAAAAAAAAAAAACTTGTAACAACAAAGAGGAAATGTAATACCTCAGGCTCAGGAGTTAGATGGACCTGGATTCTCCCATTTATTAATTGAGCCCATTCCTTGCTTTCCCTGAGCCCTGGTTTTCTAAGTTTAAACATGGGGATAATCATATCAATCTCAGTAGTATGATTAGGAATCAAATGAAACAAAGAAAACCTCAAACCAGCACCTGGCAAGATAGATGCAAAAACCATTTTTTAAAGCCACTTTACCCTTTAATTTATCCTACTTCTTCTGTATTAACATGCAAAAAAAAAATAGCTTGAGCATACAGTTTTGGCTGGCTTTCCCAGTTAGTATCACTTTTTATTTCAGGTAAAAACTAGAAATAGTATATACTGAGTACTCAAAAGTTAAAAGGTTTATTAGAAATAGAAACTTTAATTCTTACCTTTAATATTCTTTTTTTCATTTCAGTGAATATCAAATCAACTAATGCTATTGGGGCATAGAAATGAATATTAATGAATAGTAAATGGACCCTTGCCCACATTGGGCTCATATTCCAATAGAAGAGACAAACAGGCTTTTACAATTCAATCAAATACAGCTCACTATAATAAATGCCATTGGTGCTGCATGGGGAAATTTAACAATGTTTTTTTGTAGACCAGAGGCTTTCTAAGCTTGTTTCTGATGCAGCTAAAAACTCAAAGGCCTCTGGGAGCCAATGAAAAGGATTTCACTTCTAACTGCCATGTAATTTCAAGGGGAAGAAAATTCAGTGCGTTTTGCAAGGCGAGGTCTCCCATTAGGTGTTCAAGATATTGTTCTGATGTGCCATCAACACCTTCTCCCAGAACAACAGAATATCTGCTGTGGTACTTCCTGTGTCTGGGTTTCAAGAACTTAATCTAACATATTGTACTTGCCTATGTACATACATGAATATACCACAGTGAGTCTTTCCATTGTGTACATTCACAAGAAATTAATTGTAAAAAACTATGGATAAATAGCAGAAAGATCAGTAGAGGGAAGATAATGGGCTGGGAGAGGAGAGATACTGAGAATTAAATTAGAACGAGATACATTTCATGTGTTTTTAATTATGTCAGAATGGATTCTACTGTTATATATAACTTAAAAGAATCAATTAAAAAAGATTTTTAAAAAGCTTACTATAGGAATATACTAGGGACACATTTGGTGTCCCCTGAAAAAGTATTATTCTGTTAAGAAACATTTCTCATTACTTTATGGTGAGATAGAATTCATGAGGCCAGCAAGTGGCTTCCTTCACTATTTATGAGGCAAGCATATTAAATATGACATAGACCAACTGGAATTGTGGATGGTGTTTTGTGGAGTAGTGTCAAATATTGGGAGAGAGGGAGGTGATGTATGCTTGATTTCCTCGGTAGCCTCTTAGCTCTTAAATACCCCAACACTAAAAGTTTAAACACACTTTCATGATTCCTTTGTATAGAAAGCAAACAGAATGGCTACTGTTGTAATTCGGCTGCTTCTAAGCAATTCACCAGCAGACTACATCCTCAAATAGCAGATCCACAATGCAGCATATGCTTTGGTGAATCTAATAATCTCCTGAACTCCACTGCTGGGTTAGTAATCTACATAGCTTGAACGGTGAACTTTATAAAATTTGGAGCCTCATGAATCAGAAGGGAAAAAACAAAAGTGGGCAGTTTTAACAATGATGGATGAGTTGCTAGGGAGTAAAATTAAATGGTTGATAATAATTGTGGTAGCTCACAAAGACTGATGTTATTTACAAAAGCTCCATTTTGCATGTAATCAGATGTCTATTCCCATGAGCTGGGTCATAATTCATATTCCACTTTAATGTTCGTGGAAAATGTGCTTCTCTCTGTGTATGTATTATTTTTAGGATGTTATGTTTCCTTGGTGCATACACAATGAGCCTGAAATCCTTTAGGAATGTGTTTAATTTGAAAGTTTTATCCTCTGGGTCTGGTTAATTCAAATATACTGCTAGGAACATTACTGTGGGCCCTGAAAGAATGTAGGCATGGCAAATTATGTGCACAAAGGCAACCTTAACCAGTGTCACCTATTAACATTCATTGAGTACAAGGTGGGGAGGGATTTTTCTTTTCAAACTTTTTCCTGCACATATTTATTCCATTTTTCTACACGAATTCTTGATCTTAATAAGTTTGATTTACAATAGATCCACTTTCTACTATTTTTAAACTCACAACAATTTCTGGTGGTTCTTCTGAATTAAAGTAGTCTACTCAGGGGCATTTTATAGACTTGTGTCTTTAATTCTGTAGTTCCAGGGTATCCTGTGTTCTCCCCTATATTCTTTCCTATTCTTGGTCATAAAGACTGGCTGAATCACATTTTTATATATAGTTATAAGGAAAGATCCTAAGAGTGTGAAGTAAGGACTCAAGGTTAACAGTCCTCAGAAATGAGCAGGGTTTGCCCCACTGCCTCCTGTGGTTGAAGCACAGCAGCGGCCTGGGAGTTGGGCCCAGCAGCCCTTCAAAGTACCAGTAGCTCTTGGTGCTGAATCATTTGGGAGGACATTTTCACAGAGGTCTGTGATAACCAGCCTTATAGGTGGGTACAGGTGTGTTTTATGATTTGAGAAGTTTGGGGAGAAATGATGTCTTGTCCTGGTGGATGTTATTATGCCAGGGGTTTGACTGGGACATTCTAGAGCATCCTGGAAGCTGACACGGGATCATCATTCTATATGTGATGGGGCTTTGGAGTCATAGAGCATGGAGGCATGGGTCCAAGTCCTGGCTGCTCGTTTCATTAGATTTGTGATCTGGGCCTGGACTGAGACTGTGAAGATCTTAAAAACCACAAACGTAGTTTAAGAACTATCTTTTCTTTCCCAACCACAGAATACAAAAACTAAAGAAAACAGAAAGTGAGTTAAAAGATAAAACAAACTTCTGCTTTTTCCCTGGGTGAATTGTACTTGTGTGTGTGTGTGTTTTTTTATTTTTGGGGTTTTTTGTTTTGTTTTGTTTTTTTGTTTTAATATCAGCTTGTTTTACCCTTCTGTGCTAGTGTCCTTAGCTTGGGTTTTGTGTGAAAACCCAACATGTAAGGTTACATTTTTCTGTCTTAGGGGCTGTGAATATTAAATAAGCACATGTGTGTCATAAATCCATTCTGTGCCAGGCGCAAAACCAACTCCCAACATGGGTCAATATTTTTTCTAGTGACTCGTCTTTTTTTTGGCAATGTCCCTTTAAGAACTCTTTAGAGATGACTTTAATGGTTCCCCAGTTCAGTGTGACTGGTCATTTTGAATTGAGGTTGATCCAAGAAAGTATGAGAGGAACCTGGTTGTACAAATCTAAATACAAATGGATCCTTCTGGGAGTTACCTACCAATGAATATGGTGTGATGAGATCCCTCATCCCATGTCAAATCATAAAGAGGAAGGAGTCAGGCTTGAGATCACAATGAGTAAAGGTGTGTCTTTCATAGAATTGTTCATTTTAGTGTCTACCCACACCAAGAGAAGCCCATGATTTTCTTATACAAAAATATCCAAAGCTCTTAGCTGAAATGAAGTATCAATAAAACCTTATCCTTATTGGGCTTATGTTCAGTATACCTTATTCTTCTACCCTTGTCTGAACAGCAGAAGCTCAAACATGATATAGAATGGAATCAACTGATTAACTCCCAGATAGCTATCTCACTTAAATCTATGTATCTTTGTCATGGCATGTCTCAGTGGTTGTAATTTTACCCAGTTTTGAAATAGGAAAACACAAAAGTACAGAATGGTGTCTTTTCTACCATGATAGAGCTCTGACGACAACTCCAACTCCTGATGCTCAGGGCCCCATACATTTTATTTTGGCTTTTGTACAGGTCTCTATTAAGACTTTGTGAAATGGAATGCTGTGATTGTGCTGTGTGTTTGTGCCTTGTAAACAGATTGCCCTTCAGCCCAGTGTGTGTCAATGAGGGCACCATGGATGATAACTGGCATGAGTGCATGCAACAAAGCTAGCACTCTGAATCTGTGTGTTTCTGTTTTTTGTGTTTGCTGTACTGGGGATTGAACTCAGGGCCTCTCACATGTTAGGTGAGTGCTCTACCACTCAGTGACATCCCCAGCTCAGCATCCTGAAATTTGAGCTCTATTTGCAAAAGCAGTGGGGGAAGTAGTAGTATCAGGTCAAGTGCAGTGGGCCCCAACATGATCCAAATTTATCTCCCTTTATCATCTCAGAGAATAACACAATTGCCATGCACATTTCCACTCATATGTATTAGTGGAAATAATGAATATTTCCACAACAATAACACTCAATAATGAATTTATGTGTTTTAATTAATGGTTGTCAAACTGAGTCACTTTTTTGGGCATTTTACCTGCATTATCTCCCTCAATGATTCCAATCACCAAGTAGGATAATTTCATTTGTTGTCTTGATTTTACAGATAGAGAAACTGAGGCAACAAAGTGATGAGCCAAGGTGAGGCATGGAATTGGGATGTTTTCTTCCTTTCAAATCCTCATGTCCACCCCATGAGGATTTGGAGGGAAGATGCAATGTTCCAACCTGGTTTTATTGGTACCTTGGAAAGGCACATTCTATAATAATGTCCAGCAGACACTTGGAAATATGATTCTGGAGTTTTGAGAGAATTTACCAATTCCTTTGACAGTTAATACTACATGAGCGGTGGTGAAGGATATGGAGAGGAAAAAAAAGAGGGCGATTAGTTGGATTTGGTGTATTCTGCGTGCCAGGGCAGGAATCAGAGGAGCTTTCTGAGAAATGGAAAAGGAACTGGGAACAAATTGTGCTGTGGAGGGGAAGGGAAGGGAAGCAGGTTCCGGGTGATTGACAGGCTGTGGGAAAGGGCGATCAGGTTATCCTGGGGAACCTCAATGGGAGGGCAGTCATCATCAGTAAAGTGGGGAAAAGAAGCAGCGAGATGCATAATGTTGTAGAGTGGATCGTGAGGGACTCAAGTCACTGAACAGCTTACTCTTTTGAGAGGAGCGCTGGGAATGCTTTCAGGACAGGAGGATTTCTCAGCTTCCTCCTCTTCCTTAGCCATTCTCGCCTGGAACTTGTCCCTCTTCGTGGCATCAGTAGCTGCTATCATATGAACCAAACTATTTAGCACTAAGACCGAATCTTTCATTTTTCTTTAATTAGTAAGTCTTGTTTCTTAAAATCATACAGACTGTTAATTTAGCTAACAGTAGTGTTTACTACATATGTGGTAATGACTGACACATATCTCCAAGAATTACTGCACAAAATGGAGGAGGAACCCAGGGGAAGACTTTTTTTTTTTTTTTTTCCTGTTTAAAGAAAGGGCACGATGAAGGACAGACATGGGGAAAATTCTGTCACTTTAAAATCTGGGAAGCAGAGCCTGAGAACAAATGGGGTTATCATGACAATGTTAGAAATTTGGGGCGAGTGATGCCGGCAATATCAATTTCAGAGGAGCTGCGCTGGCGCGGTGTGTAATATATTCCGCTGGGCATGTTCTGTGGAGCTGTGAAGCCAGTGCAATTCCTGTGCCTTGCAGCAACTGGGTCCTTTTGTATTAGAGAGCTTTGGAGATGTTAAGAGCATTTGGGGATCTTAGCAGAACTAAAAAAGATCCTTCCTTTCAGAGGGTGTATTAGATAAGATGGAAGAAAACTCAGAGGGGAATAGAATGGATAAGCTCTGTTTGCTTTAAGCCTGTCAGCCTGGACTCATAGGTCTAGATTTTGTCTTGGGCCATTTTAAGTACCTTTTCTTGCAAAGAGCATAGGGATTAATTGGTTCAGATATATACACAATTAATATTTGTCCTGGCACATATAGATATACACAGGTCTGTGTGTTTATATATAAATGCACATTAAATGTACATAATACACACACACACACACACACACATGAGCTTATCATCACATACACGTGTATACATATATATGCATATGTATACACATACACAATTATGTATATACATGTTGTATATGTGTTTACTACAGTACACACACATTCTCAGAACTTAGAGACAAGTGATAACTCACATTGATGAAGAATTTTCTATACTTTTGAGATTGTTTCTTTACTCTTTGTTTTCTCCTTTGATTCCCATAGCATTCCTGAATCTTATTGGGGAAGAAAAGCTCCATAAATGGAGAAAATAAGCTCACTGAGGCTCCACCTGTCCAAGTACATGGAGCAGGTCACAGCTAGAGCCAAACAGAGTCCTCAGTTTCTTTTTGACTTTAAGCCTTCTATATTTTGCTGAGGAATAAGAGGGCAAGGTCCTTATGAGTTTTTGAAACTACTGGATTATAGAGAATTATGAAGACATTCAACTTGATCACTTTTCTACTAAACACAGTGGGAAAATAATGGTCTAACAAAGGATCATATAGAAGAGTCTTTTTTGGGGATCTATTGCAATAAATAGAAAATGCAGTTAAATAGTTTTACCAGTTTTCTGTATTAACAATGCTTCTAGGTGCTTACAAAGGGCTCATTCTCTTATGAAGGTTGAGTTTGCATACTGCAGTACTTTTGATGATATTTATTTGCTTCAAAAATCCCCTTTGCCCCTTGGATAAAGGTAAACTACTATTCCACCCCTGTCCAAAATGATCAACATGGAGAATTAGTGAAACTGGGATTCATAAGGTTTTACTGTAACACCAATTAGGAAGGAATGCACATGTGTTTGTCTCCAGGAAGGTTAGAAATGGAAATAAATGCAAAAATATGCTTTCTGGCAAGTCATCATTTTTAATACGAAGATGGAAAGCATAAGACAGCTTTGTTTTGCTTTTTTCAGGGGCTTGTGGCTGATTTTTCTTTTCTTTGCTTCCTGGTTTTTGCTAGAAAGAAACTTGTTCATTTCCCACCCACTCTACACCCCCTCCCCAGAGCTGAAATATCTGTCCAAGATCATCCTTTTAAGTGCTCAGTCTTAGAGAAGGGAGAAGAAAGGAACTGTGATTTAAAATATATATGTACATCCTTTTTTTAAGCTTGCAAACTGGGATTTCTAGACTCAATTTGTGTTCTTGAGACATTGGAGTCAAGTTTATATATAGTTTTTGATGTAGGACCTAATTAGGCTCTCAGCATATCTTAATACTTTCTGCTACATCTGCATTAAAGATAACATTGCATACATTTGCATTTCATTTACATAAAAAAGTTAGCCATGCTGTATGTAACAATCATTTTAACCAAGTACCGTTGACAGCAAATATTTTGAATAAGCATGTGAAAATTCATGTCTATACAAAGCCTGTCCTGGATTCTGTTGTCTCTCTCACATTTGAAACTTATTTGTGTGTAACACACTTCTTTCAATGGAACCTTCCTGTTAAACAAGCAAATAAGGATATAGGAACCCAAGAATCTGATTGAAGCGATAGATTCAGATTGGAAAAGAATGGCTCAAGTGATATTCTCTGATGGTGTTTATTTTAACAATAATATTAATCAATGGTAATGAGGATGTGATTTTTCTGATGTTTTCTAGAAGAGGGGTAACCTTGGGATAAAAGTGTTCATTCATTTCTTTGTTCATTCATATGTATTTAGATGAGTCTATATGGGGCAACCTTATTTCCAGGTCTCATTTAATGAATTTCGGGTTTATCTGGGCCATTTTACTTTAAAAGTGAGCTTTTACCAGGGGACCCTTCTACCAGTTTCCTCAGAATGAACTGCTGCCTTCCTGATGCACTGTGTCCATCGGGCCCATTCCCGTGTTTCGCCCTGCTCAGTGGCCCACTTCCCCAGATTACCACATTTGGCTATTCTTTACCCCTGATGGCTCTCAAGACCTCCGGACAGGACAGATTCTCTCCCATATCAACATCAAACGATCGTCGGCATGGCTTATGATGTAGGCCCTTCTGTGGTTGGGGGACCCAGAGCTCATTTTGCAGAACACACTCCTTCCAAGGAATGTTCTTTAAAATCAGTGCTAATGGAACACATCTGGGAATTGTTACATACTTGAACCTCTCCTTGGAGGATCACAATGCAAAGAGTAAAAATGGTGCTTAACTTTTTCTAACTTGGCATTTCCCAAACCTTTAGAACCGTGGAAGCCTTTGTTGGATGCCCTCTGCTAACTTGGGGAGACTATTTTCCATCAGTAATTTTGAGCACTGGAAAATGATTATTTTATGTTAAGAACCACAAGAGCAACAAAGACAGCAACACTGACGCTGGTGGCTGGCATTTGCTGAGCGCTTCTTGAATGCCTGGTACAGTGGTCGGTGCTTTATTTATATTAACTGTGGGGTAAAGTGCCCCTGTTGGCTCCATCTTAGAGCTGTGAACACTGAGACCTGAAGAGGTTGAACAACTCACCCTACATTGTGGTGCTTATAAGAGAAAACGGTGAGACTTGAACCCAGGTCAGTTCCTTGTTTATTGGACCACAAAGCCTGGGGCCCTTGTTTCCAGGCTCTTCGTGCTAGCTCTTACAATCCTCTCTCAGATGTCATGGGTCAAGCTCCCTCACCCTCTTGGCCAATTTCCCTCTGGTTTATCCATAATCCACATAAACTGTGTTTATGGTATGAAAACGGGTGGATTCTGAGGATCAAGGAAAAGATCAAGGCCACTGCCTCCTTGGTCTTGCATCCTGTGCTTTAATTAATGCAGCCTAAGACTGCACTGGTTCTGCACAGGTATAGGTTGATTTTGTACCATTTGGAGTATATTCTTAGAATTGTTTAGTGTTCTTTTCTCATGTATGCAGCTGATCTTCAAAATCTGACCTTTGTGATCTATAGCACATATTACTTAGCCTCATTAAGCCTCAGTTTTCTGGAGTGTAAAATGGGGATAATAGTACAGTCCTTGTAGAGCCATGGTGGGCAACAGAGGAGCCCCTACAGTTCCCACTACAGTGTCTACTACATACTCTCTACAATCATATAGACCAGTATCAGTATCATTGTACTGATGGAAATTTAGAAATTGCCGTGGAGCAAAAAGTCT
Organism: Callospermophilus lateralis; assembly: GCF_048772815.1. NCBI lineage: Eukaryota > Metazoa > Chordata > Mammalia > Rodentia > Sciuridae > Callospermophilus > Callospermophilus lateralis. The sequence goes on along the minus strand of NC_135307.1, from coordinate 105,392,282 downwards.
TTCTGCTAAACAGTTTTCTGTGCATTTCAATGTAACTAATGATTCTTTACTTAAAAATTTTTGAATTAATATCTCAACTTATGAGAGCAGCTTTGTCAGTACATTTTAAATGATTCTTACAATGCTGATTTAGGCATTTTACATTTTGATATGCATTTTTAGCTGGTTTTCAAAGTTGCAAGACTCTAAGGGAAAAAAAGCTAATCCTTAGTTGGCAGGAAAGTCCCTCCCCAAATCCTTGGATTAAAATAGAACCTGCCGCCAGGGCTTTCCTTGTCTTCTGTGATTGTGATCTGTCTCAGGCGGGAAGGCATCCAATACCTGTGCACAGCGAGTCCATTCTTTAGAGAGAGAATTTGCAACTTTAATATTTATCGATAGGCACGCTAATTCTCTTGATGATGGTAATTAATGAGGTGCTTATATCTTATTTTGCGGTAGTTTAACAAGCTTCAGGCTAGGGGGAGATCGGTGGTTGCTGTAAATGCTGAGAATCAAAGATGCTAGAGGAAAATGCAGAAGATGGAGCAGAAAAAATAAGGTTTGGGCAGATAAAACGTCTCTGATTAAAAACAATCTCAAAACAAACCTCTGTCAAGCAGAACCCTTTAAAAATCAATGAGAGTTTTCTGAGAATAAAACTCACCTGTTTTCCCATTCCTTTCCCCCTAACCATGCTGTTAATTTTGAACACCCATTTGTCTTTCTACCACCTTGGCCTGGTCTATGCCAGCCATATGAAGTGAAAAATTGATAGGAAAATGTAATTTGCTCCTTGAGTCTTAGATAGTTAACAGCTAAAACATTTTGTCATATTGGGTTTTGAATAATTGTGCCGAATCTACACTTAATTTTGCTGTAGACAGCTGGCCTTACGACCCTAGTTAACCTGTGTTTTCTCCTGTTCTTTTATCCTTTGGAAATGCGGTTCACAGAATACAAATTCGGAAAGGCATAAATTCTAACTCCTCAGAAGACAGGAATAGAAGTCAAAGTGACCTCAATAAATCAAAAGCAAGTTGAAGTTCAATAGGGACAAATGTAAGGTAGGATACTTATGTCCAATGAGTGGACTCCCACATTTCAAATTGGGCACTACTGTGGTAGGAGACAAAGGTCTCAGTCAGTGACATGAGGAAGCTACACTGGTGGCCTTGTCTAAGGACCTACTGTGTGCCAGGCATCTTGTGTAATTTGCCTACCTACAGACAGACTGTTGTGATCTGCAGGCACTCTCTAAGTACCACATAATTTTTTCTTCCATTTTATAGATGTGGAAGCCGAGGTCGAGAGAGGTTAAATAATGTGCTCAAATGTTCAGTTGGTCAATGATTTAACTGGTTTTGGACTGTGCTCTTTCCACTTGACCAAGAGCACTTCATTATAGAGCTGTTATTTAAAAAGCCAACCCAGTTCTTGGCTGTATTAACTTAGATTTCACTTGAGAACTAGATAATAACCTTTCCAGTATACTATACATTAATTAAAATTTAAAAGAAAAATGAATAGGAGAAACTGGAGCAAGGCCAAAAATATCCCACCCAGGAAGAGAAATTGAAGATTGGCCTAATAGGAAAAGGCTCAAGGTATTTGGTATTGCTTAGCTAGGAAGAGTATGGCTATGGGGTGAGGGACACACTAATGGCCTATAAACATCTAAAAGGCAATAATAAAGATTTACATTTTACATAAATATTTGCAGTTTACAAAGCACTTCCAGGTCAGTGATCTTATTGGTTTCTCACAATAGTTTATTAGTATAGGAGTCAGCACACTTTCCATAAAGTGTTAGATAGTTCAGTATGTTTGATTTGGCAGGATGCTCTGTCACTCAACTCTGATGGTGTAGTGTACAAAAGCAGTCATAGGCAGTTCCTAGACAAACAGACAAAACCATGATCCAATAAAACTTTATTTACAAGATGAGACAGCAAGCTGGAGTTGGCTCCTAGGCTATAATAATTTATACTTGTTATTATTGCCATGATACAGATGAAGAAATTGAGGCTCAGAAAGGTAAAGTGCTTTTTCCAGAGCAGCTCAGTGAATGGTTCTGGAACTGAAATTTCATTTTTCTGCATCATAGTTTGGTGCTCAATGAGATAGAGAGAAGGCACGTCCCTAGAAAGATTTCAGGGCATTTTGTCATCCCTAGATGCCATTTCCCTGTGATGGAAATTAAATTTGGAGCATGCAAATCAAGAAGTTGGACAACCACCTGGTGTCATGAAGCAGTGCATGCCAAACACTTGAGAAGGGATATTTGGTCAGAAAACTTTTCTCTGCTAGCCTGAAATTTTCCATTATTGAAATAATCACTTAAGAATCTTTTTGAGACATGTGGATTTCATTTGAATGACAGCACTCCTGGACCTAGGTAAGAGAATACAGGAGGCTCACAAATTCATTTGTGTGGTTATCTTGTTGGAACTGAATTTTAGCTAGCAAAGAATAAGACTGAAGGATGATAAGACAGGAGTTAGTGTTTGGAGGGTTGGGGTGGGGCAGAAGGTTGTCAGCAACGTTTATTGTACAACTTGGGAATCCTATAGGAACAAATAAGGAAAGCCTAATATTATCAGCTAAATTTACTGTATACATAAAACCATCTTCTAGCACATGTTTTACTTGCTGTGCTTGAATTATTTCTTTCAATCTTTCAAATAGTCCTGCAAGCTATGTGCTGTTCTTGTCACATTTTCCAGGTAGGAAGACTGAGACACAAAGGCTCACAGTAAAAACAGTGGACGTGAAATATCAAAATCATGTTTTCTCTGCTCTGCTAGTGAAGGGCGCCCTTCCTGCTTGACTCTGGGGAAAGGAAGCACTGTGCCACTGGGATGTCCAGGCTGATCTGTGTATGCCATGCTATTGCCTGCAGCTGGTGACCTCCCAGTGCTTTTTGTCTCTAATAGAGATGGAAATTCAGGGAAGTTGTGGAGAAAACTGAGGGCAGGCTCTCTGGAACTGAAGGCATCATTCCTGGGGTGGGTCTGTGACATGAACTCTAGCTGGAGAATGTTTACTCTTGTTTGCTAAAAGAACCCTTAAGTGGATACTTGCAGTGAGCTTGGTTAAACCTACCCTGCTTGGGGTTAAACCCTCATAAATCAAAATAGCTCAAGTGACCCTAGTAGATGCCAGATACCCAGAAATGGCTAGAGTAATTCAATCTGTTCTGTAAGTGTCAAGTAGCTAAGACTTTTTTAAAAAACCATTCTTAGTGTCTCTCTCTCTCTCTCTCTCTCTCTCTCTCTCTCTCTCTGTGTGTGTGTGTGTGTGTGTGTGTGTGCGCGTGCGCGTGCGTGCACACACACACAAACTTTTAGAAATACACTGTCAATGAGAATATTTTCTTAGTATCTCCCTTGGGAAAATAAAAGGAAATGCCACTTTTGTTTCCTGTTTAAATTATAGTTTTATTCCAAACCACTATTCTAACACACACTTAGAGATTTATGCATTTAAAAACAAACAACAATTGTGAAACTTTTGTTGCTCGATTAGTCTTAACAATATTAGTTTTAGGTTATCATAATTAGAATTTCTTCCCAATTGTACACCCCTCTTGTAGAATTCAATAATTTTTAAAACCTGTTGAACAGGAAAGAAAGAGATTGGAGTAATGAGAAAATGTATCATTATAAGAAAGAGAATGTGGATTATAGAGCTTGTGGGAGAAGAAAGAGATGTAGATGGGAAAGAAAGGATATGATGCCAGAAGTGTGTGCAGAGGGAAGCTGGGGCAGTCAAGAGAGCTGGATTTGGAGGCAGAAGATCTGGTCTAGTCCTTGGCTTTGTCCTCCCTGCATAACCCTTGACTTCTCACTAGACCTTCATCAGATTCCTTTCACATCATGTAGGAATAATCATATAAACCTTTTTAAAAAGCGCATAAGTGACATGAAGTGGGTAAAGGTGCTTGGCTTAGACAATAGATGTGTGTGGACTCCAAGTGTCTTGAAGTGAACAGCAGAACAGAACCAAGGAACCAGACTCAGGGCTATAAATGGGAAGGGGAAGGAAGAAGCTCAGAGTGTGAATACGTGTGGGTGCTATGTGGGTGCTCCTGGCCAGCAGTCCTCATCCCCAGGTGCTGAAGGCAGTACCCTCTTGCTGTCCACAACACATGACATAGCACCCCTCCTGCAACATGTCCTAATGCCACCAGGCCACTAACTTTCACCAGAACCTTATGAGCCAAGAATAGGAACAAGGATGTGTGTGCAGTCTTAGAGATGGATACTTAGAGGGATGATCTGGGTTCTTCAGGGGCTACTACTCTGCTTGAAGCACAGGTTCTCCCCAGTGGTACTCAATTCAGGTTCTGGGGTACCCTGAAAAAACCCTCATGGAAAATCACTCCAGATTCTCTCAAATATACGATTTTCCTCCCCAAAGCTAGGGATTTTTATAAGCTAAATTTACATTTAATTCTTCTCTTCCAGTGTCTCTTCTTTTTAATTCACCATCTGACAGAGAACAGTTAGTATATAACCCAAAGCATATGTGGGAGGCTTGTTCCTCTCTGCCTAAATATGAGTTTAATAAAAAGTAGCAGTTAAACATATGTTAAAAATGAAGCAGTACAGTTGGGGGCAAAGACTAAAAGGCAACACAACTGTTTATTAGTTGTGTTTTTCATTTTCATGTTCAGAGAATTTTAAGACCTGGACCCAATTTTTTTCTTTTTTTAAGGTACAGCGAAATCTGTGCAGTTATATATCCTGTTATGGTCTTTATTTTCTACAGATAAACACTGGATCGGCAATGTTGAAGTCCATGCCCAAAACTATGAGCATCAATTAGCAAATTAATGAATTAAGATCCTTATTGGTATCAATTGTCCAGGTTAATAATGTCAGGGCTAACAGCATGCTACCTCAGGAGAGAGCTTTAGCATTACTTGTAGAAGTCAGCTCAAGACAGTGTTAAGTGGTTTTGGCACCTGGATCATGGTTCAGGATCTGTGAGTTCTCCACATAGTCAGGACCAATCAGATGCTTTCATTTCTCATTGCTATTATAGCTTTATTAAGACTGTCCCTCCAACTTAAAATCAATGATTAGTCTGGCACCTACTGGTGTGAATAAACAGTCCCTTTATTTGCCAATTGTTCTTGCTGCGTCATAAGGATGAATCAAGGTGGAGTCATCTTTCATCTTGGTGTAGCTATTTAAGAACAGGACTGTGGTCAGATGCAGGGGCGCAACCTGTAATCCCAGAGGCTTGGGAGGGAGGCTGATGCAGGCGGATCAGGAGTTTAAAGTCAACCTCAGCAGCTTAGTGAGGCCCTAATCAACTCAGTGAGACCCTGTTTCTAAATAAAATACAAAAAAAGGGCTGGGGATGTGATTCAGTGGTTAAATGACCCTGGGTTCAATCCCTGGGACCAAATAAATAAATAAATAAATACAGGACTGTGCCCAGAATTGTGGCTTGTGCTAGTCAGACTGGCATTATGACCAAATCTTGGAGACAGGCTAACCTTATAAAGAATAGATCCTGCCGTTTTGGAGGTTTAGGGGCATGGTGCTTGGAATCTGCTCTGGTATGGTGATGGCCGGCAGAGTCTCCAGGTGGCCTACAGCAATACATGACAAAGAGACAGAGTGTGTATGTCAGTGTCTATGTGTCTGACTTCTGCCCTTCTTAGAAAGCCACCAAGATTCAATCATGGGTGAGCCACCCTAAGGACTTATCTAAGCTATTTAATCACTTCCCAAAGTCCTCACCTTCAAACACCACATTTGATTAAGTTTTCAACTCTTACTACCATTAACATATAACTTTAGTATTAAAGTCCTGTGTGAGTTTGGGTACAGGGATGGGGACACCAAGGGACAATCATAGCATGATTGTTCCTTTCATTGTAGTGAAACTAAGAGAGCAAACCCTAACTTCTATTGAAATACATATTCTTCACTCTGTGTTAATGACATCAGTGATTACTTTCCTTACCCATTCTTCCCAATGGGCAAGAGAGAAGCTTTAGGACAGAGAATGGGCTGGAGAACACTGAGTTATGGTCTTCTTCCAAAGCTTTAAATACTTAAAGGAACAAGTCAATAATAGCATATCACATTCTCAGTGTAGTTTTAATTTGCATTTTCTGATTGCTAGATGTATTGAACTTTTTTTCATATATTTGTTGATCACTCATATTTCTTCTGAGAAGTGTCTGTTCAATTCCTTTGCCCATTTATTGATTGGGTTAATTTACAATAGCTAAACTATGGAGCCGACCTACATGCCCTTCAACAGATGAATGGATAAAGAAAATGTGGTAAATATACACAATGGATTACTCCTCAGCCATTAAGAAGAATGATTTTATGACATTTGCAAGTAAATGGATGGAACTGGAGACTATCATGATAAGTGAAATAAACCAATCCCCCAAAAAAGTCAAAGGTCAAATGTTTTCCCTGATATGTGAAAAATAACCCACATAAGGAGGGAGAGGGGAAAATAGATATTTAATAGATTAGACAAAGGGGAATGAAGGGAAGGGAGGGGGAATAGGAAAAGGAAGGACAATAATTATCCTATGAACATACATGAATACACCACAGTGAATCCCACCATCATGTACATCCATAATAATGGGGTCCTAATTAGAATAAGATATATTCCATGCTAGAATGAACCAATAAAATATTTAAACAACAATAACAACAACAAATTACTTGACTGTAGGTGTAAGTCATGGATTAGGGGCAAGAAATGGTTCTCCTTCTGTGAGTCAGACCCTTTCCACCTAATAGGAATCAATTCTGTAGCAGATGATGCCCTGTTTCTCAGAGTTGGGCTTGCTTACTGGTGCTCCGTGCTCTGAGCACCCAGTTTCCAAGAAAGCCAGCTGATATCTGCCCAGTGGGTGCAGGAAGAGTCAGATCTTTTGAGAGGACTAAAGCAAATATTTTCTTTTGCCCTCTTAAGTTCAATGTCATTGTCTTGGGTTTCATGGAGAAAAATAGCCATGGGATGCAGTAGACATTGAATTGCACTTCTTTTTGTTCATTAAAAAGAACATCTCATTAAAATTCTACTTTTATCATGGTAGAGCACTTGACTTGCACATGTGAGGCACTGGGTTCCATCCTCAGCACCACCTTAAATAAATAAATAAATAAAACAAAGGTATTGTGTCCACGTTCAACTTTTTTTAAAAAACACCTTTTTTTAAAACACCTTAAACACCTTGCATATGTTTCTCTACAATTTGATATTTAAGGTTTATTATAAGCTTAAATAGTTTAATAGTAAAGCATATCATTCCTGGCATATTACAGATATTTTAATTTAAAAATAAAGATCTTGTATCACTTTTGAGATATAACCAGTGACATCTAAGTAATGTCTGGAGCGAATATTTGCCATCTTTTATTTTATTTTTTTTAAATGTATAAGCCAGCTTTTCAATACTAAAAAACTCACATTTTTTTTCTGAACTTGTGTTTCTGTTGTTTTCCTGTGGAATTTTATATTAATGTTATATATTTTTATGCTCAAAGGCTTTTATTTATCATTCTATCATAATCCTTTGCGATAAAACTGTGTATAAAAATTTCAATTTTAAAAGTCCTGTGACCATGACCTCTAGGTAGTAAAAATGGGTTGATGTATCATAGTAATGATTTTTAGTGCAAAGTTGATCAGAACAATACAAATATATTAAATATTTAAACATAATTGTTAAATATGAAAATGAAAACTTCTTGGGGCCGGAGTCGTGGCTCAGTGGTAGAGTGCTTGCCTTGCACATGTGAGGCACTGGGTTCCATCCTCAGCACCACATTAAATGAATAAATAAGTAAAACAAAGGTATTGTGTCCATGTTTAACCAAAAAAAATTTATCTTAAAAAAAGGTGAAAACTTCTTGGCATTGCATTTTTTAATGAGATGGTTTCCCTCGCACCCAAGAAGTTAACTTTCCCATGGATTAATATTACTTATTGCCAAGGATTCAAGCAATTCCATCCTCAGTTTTGGTTTACATCATGTAAATGGTGAGCATTGTCTACCTCTTCGGAGACAGAAACAGTTTTGTTTAGAACACTGTAATTTTTATCTTTGGAATTATGAATAACATGCCCCAAACAACCAAACACTAGCAGCAATATTTAGTGATCTCTCAGGTGGAAACATTGTCAGGTCCTCTCCTGATTTTATGGAAAGCAAAGAACTGGAGGACACCTGGATTCCCAAAGTACGTGGTGATCATTCTTTGGAGGCATCTGCTTTCTCAATGTGGAACCATAAAAGCATATCTCAAAGTCTACAAAATACGAAGAGACTAAATATTATGTGTATTCTTCCACTTAGATGCTGCTTTACCTGCAGCTACTTAGAGTGTTGGTAATTTAGAAATATTGGTAATTCCAGTATCCCTTTGCTTGCCACACAAAATTTTTTATGTAATTATGGTAAAAATGCTTTTATCATGTCATTTAAATACATATTCATCAAATCTTAGATTTGCAGATTTAGCTCATTTAGGGCATAGAAAATATAACCTAATTGTCTTCATTATTTAATCAGCCAGCCAAGTCAAATTTATTTTGTGCCAGAAAAATTCTGATTCCATTTTCTATGAATACATCTTTCAATATGATAATATGCATTCCTGTGACAACCAATTCACTTTTGAATTTGAAATTTAACTTCTAATTTGATTACGATGTAGTAACATGAGGGCAAGTATAAAAAATATATTTGGGGGAATAGAGAAACTGTTTAATAAATTTTTGTTAAGCAAGTGGTTGAAACTTACTTTTAACCCATATATCAAATTGGCCTTTTCTGGGGGCACTGCAGTGGCATTGATAGCTCTGGGACTTGCCAGGGGTATGAATTCTGTCCTTCTGCTACAAAGTAGAAAGATAGTTGTAAGATAAATGCTTAAAACACAGTTAGCATTGAGTGGATAGATGGTTGCATAATGGCTATATACTGGCATTACACCTTGACTTAGGGAAGTTGAAATTCTGGAAATTAATTCCATTAAAATTATGTGTGTTCATGTTCTTCAAGGAAAGATGTTTGTTGACACTTTTTCATTGAAAACCACTGTAACAAAGAAAGAAATAATGCCCCCAAACTAAGGACTGGACCTCAAAGAGGACTCGATTTGGGATTAGGAGAATTAGTCAGTTGTGGCCAGTGGCCATTAATAAGTCCTTCAGGCTGAATGTATTTCTCTTTCCCTTTGTGTTAATGGTCTTTTGGAAGACAATGAAAACCATATATAATGCAGAGTCTAGAGAACCCCACTCCTGACACTCAAGCATTCCAGAACACTGGCAAGAAAAGCCGAAATAGCATCTACTGAGTACATATTCTGTGGAGGTGATTTTCCATGTCTTTGTCACATTTCTTTTTCCCTGTACTATACAGAGTCTAGTGACCTTTCCCAGGGCACATAGTCAGCAAGCAGCTATAACTGTTTCCAGAGTCCATCCAGGAGAAATTGCCCATTACCTGCTTTCTCCTTCTTCTTGACACTTCATGATTCCCCGTGACTTAGGAGACAATCAGAGTCAAAATAGCATCTCAAGAGTAACTCATTGCTTTTTTTTTTTTTTTTTTGTAATTGCAAAACAATTACATGGTCATGAAAATCATGAAAGATTAAAAAAAAAATCGCAGAGAAACAAATATCATCTCTAAGCTGGCCACTGAGAGATGACTGTGAACATTTTGGAGGATCTATATTCATCTGGAATGACATATGTACATGGGTACACATATGTGCATAATGGGTACACATCTCTGCTCATAGCAGAGAGGGTAACTGGTTTAGACTAATACATACCTGGGTTTAAATCTTCATTTTCTTGTTTTCCAGTTTCTTTATATGTGAAAAGACCATAATAATAGTACATACTTCATGGGGTTGTTATGAGTGTTAGATGATGTGAGCACACTTAGACAAATGCTTAAAACACAGTCAGCATTGAGTGGATAGATGGTTGCATAATGGCTAGAGATAGATAGATAGACATATACAAATATGTCTTAGATCTTATTTCATTTTTTTTTGGCTAATAACATTTCCTAAACATGCACCAACTTCATTGATTATGTACTGCTGTAAGCATAGCTAATAATCCATTGTCTGAATGTAATATAATTAACTTACCCAATTGTCCCATTATTGGACAACAATTTGCAATTTCTAAACAATGATGTGAGGAACATCCCACTGCATATGCCTGATACAGTAAAATACCCAAGTGGAATCGCTGCACTAGACTGTACACATTCAAGGCATCTTCAACATGTTGCCTACTTTAATTCCAGAAAGACTCTACCAATTTACATTCCAACTCTGAAAAAAGACATGGAAGTGCCCGTTTGCATAAGCCCTCATCAACATTGGTATGTCTTTCTTTTTCATCTTTGCTAATTGGATAAGTTCGTAAAACTGCAACACATTTTAGTTTACATTTCTTTGATTACAAGTGAGGTTTGACATCCTTTCTAATTTCTTTAGATTAAAAAAAAAAATCTAACAGTGAGAATGCATGCAGGTGTTTGTTCTACTCACGTTACTTAGTCATTTATTTTCAATCCCACGTCTGTATCCACTTCTTTTCTGTAGGAGGCATAAATTAAAGTTCAGTTTTCTTAGAATGAGTATGTATGCATAAGAGGTTTAATCAATAACTGACAGAGGAAATGGGGGTTCAGAGTGCTCTCCCAGGTCTCTGTGGATTCCTACTCTTTGAATCTGGCTGTTGCTTCTTTGACAGGTATTCTTCTTAGCTCCAGGGACCTGGACCAGACAGCTCTCAGCCCTCCCTTTGCCCAATGTGCCTTGGGACTCTAGACATCGCAGAAATACATATGGCCTAGAGAATGTAAAAGGTCACAGGATTATTTTTAGATGGGAGAAATAAGACTCCATTTTAAGCTTAAGGAATTCTATAAGAGTTGGTCCTTCTTGCTGTGTTATTTGTATTCCAGGTTTCATTTTTCTCTTCTCTCTGGTAAATTATACTTTTCTACAACAAGAAGTAAGTTCTGTCAATAAAGAAAGCAAATACATAAGAAGGAATTTAAATGATAGAAGAAAATGTCCCAGACCTAAAAAATCTTCTTGTTCACAAATTGACAGAGTGAGAAGGATTTTTCTCACTTTGCAAAGACTTGAAACCTCATCTTGTCTGAAGTCCCTTCACTCTGGCATCTGAAATGTGTGACACAAGCTCCCCGCTGTTTGTCTTCATCCTCGGACTTTTATTTTTTGACCATGAGAATAGATTTCTCACTGAGAGAGCGACGGAGACAGAGTGAGGCAGGGCAGCAGCAGCATTGCAGGCCTGTGCCTTCCCCATGCCAGTCCTCCGGGTTCCATATCCCTCCCTCCAGGAAAAGCAGAGGGCCTCTTTGGCTTTGGCCTCAGCTGGAGTGAAGCAGAATTATTAGCTGCGCCTTTTTGCAGATTTCAGCCATTTCTTTCTTCTTCCAGAAGTAGTGTGGCATAAAGATTTTTTTTTTTTCTCAAAGTGGTTTCTGCTCTCCTACATCGCCCCCCTCAGCCCACACACACATGCCTGGCCTTGTTTTGCATTCTGTAGTTGAACTAAACTTTTAAACTTGCTTGTTTAAATAAATACTCACAGGCCTCACACGGAAACAAGCCCACATGGTCAGTAGGACTGCAATAAGCATTTGAAGGCACCAAAGATAAATCTAGTTTGTCTTTGAATTTCAAAAGTTTGCATCTCCCAGCTGGAATCCTCGAGTGGGCCTGCATTCATATATATTCAATACAAGCATCAACGGGATCCTAATTAATGAGTTTGTTCATTCTTCTTGCCAGCTGGGGACAAAAAGCATTGTTTGGTCTCTAGCCATTATGTGTGTGAATTTGGAATCCCCAGATTTCAAATCACTAGATCAGCAGATTATTTAGGTTCTTCTGTCCCTTAAGATTTCTAAAAGTTGTAGACATTTTCTTATAATGACTAATGATCAGGGACAACTTTTTTTTTTTTTTCCTTTTTCAGGCTACATATTACACAGCCTATCTTAATGGATGCAGATTGATAGATTGTTAGATGCTGTCCTTGTGTTTTCAAGTGACTTATGGAAAGTCAGTTTTGTGACATTGGTAAGCTCAAGTTATTTATATTCCCTGGCTGGGTGCATGTAATAACTCCTCTGCAAATTGGAGCATCAGCTCCATGGATGAAAGAATCCCTTTGCACAATTTACACCCTAAAGCGGCATCATTCATGAGAATGATTTGCTTGCAGAGATTAGTTCTCTGACTGGCTGATGCTTTGGATAAACTAAGAAGAGGGCTGGCTATTTCCTCACTTAGAGGTAGGCAGCATTCACAAACTCCAAAGTATTTTTTCAATGTGCTACAAGCCCTTTAATCTCTGTATGGCATTGTTTTAGCACTGAGTAAGTCTCCTCAAAGCCCAAGATTAAATTAGGAGAAATCCCCCTGCTGCTTCTATTGAATTGAGTTAATATAATGAGTTTATTGTTAAATTAAACAAAATGAAACTTGCCATGTGGAAGAAATATAGCTGATATCACAGTGGGATTTTTTTTTTCCTTCCTACCTTCCTTCCGTGCTGCTTGGAGGTGGTTTATTGAATCCACAGCTACAACTTCAGCACACTGACTCCACGTCCCTGGGGAGATGAAAGCTGACAGTTAAGGCTGGCATGTGAAGCAGAAAGGAACTTAAACCTCTCGGGTGGTAAGAGGCAGTGAGCCCTCCTGTGACCAGCTCCTGCTTCCTAGATGCAGGTGCTACTGCAATGAGGACAGGGTCTATTTCCTTTCCACTGCTCTTATTAAAAGACAGAGGTGGTGGCCTGGGTATGTGACTCGGTAGCAGAGCTCTTACTTAGCAGGTGAGGCCCTGAGTTCAATCCCCAGAACCAAACAAGCAAACAAACACCAAAAAAGGATGCAGCCACCCAAGTCACCTGGAGACCTCAGAGAAAGGTGCTAAGGTGGCTGCCAGCTGCCCTCCTGTCTGGCAGTGCCTGAGCAGGCTACGTCTGCTTGATGTTTGCCATCTTTTACTAGATGCTACCCCATGCTCTGTCCTCTTGCCCACGTGACTGATTCAGCCCAGATTTTTGCAGAATCTTTCTTGTCATTGTCTCTGGTTTAAAGGTCACTGCCTCAGAGAGCTCTTTTCCTCTGCCACATAGAAGTAGCTTCTCCATCACTCCCTGTCGTATTCCCTGAGTTTATTTTTGTCGTATTTCATACTACCAAATGCTGCTTCATCATCGGCATGGGTATTTACAGCTGCTCACTCCTCTTTCTAGAAAATAAACTCTTGTCAGAGCCGGTCTCATTCTGGCTTCTCCCCCCGAACCCCATCCCACAATATCCAGAGGAGAGCAAGAATTGAGAAGATGTCTGTGAAGGTGTGACTCCTCTGCCTTCCTGTGGGGACCTGGGCAGGCTTCTTGACTTCTCTGGATGTTAGACTGTTTGCCGATGACAGTGGAGATAGTCAATACCTTCTCAGGGTGGCACTGTGAGAGTTAAACCTTCTGTAAGTAAACTAGTCCACCACAAGGCTGGTTTCCTTCTTTGGACTCGGCATTTCTGTCTCAAATGCTTTGTCTGCCTCTTGGAAGTCATGCCTTGCACAGCCAGGAAGAATATTGTTATGGGGTTGATGGTTCCAAATGGGAAGCCGAGCTCCAAGTTGAGTTATTAATGACTTTTCTGTAGCACACTCTTTCCCTCCCACAGGGTTTTATAATTCGTTTTTAAAGGCATTATTTCCTCCAGCAGACCATGGGTAAGTGTCACCTTTAGTTCAGCAGTGGACAGAGGGATGGGATTGCGGCTGCTGATAAGGCACACCAGTGGTGAAGTGTCCAAGGATCCTTGAGAAACCACTGGGTGAAGAGCTGGGGTTTAGTCGGTGATAGAGCACATGCATAGCATGCGTGAGGACCTGGGTTTGATCCTCAGGACCACATAAAGATAAATAAATAAAGATATTAGGTCCATCTACAACTAAAAAAAAAAATTCTGTAAAAAACCACTGGGTTAGATCTTTGTAAGAAAAATTAGGGAACACCTCCTTTAATACCTTCATTAGCTTTCTCAGTTGAGAAAGATTTTTTAAAAAATTTTACTTCAGTTTTTGATTAAAAGATCATCTTGACCTCAAACTATTTGCTGCAACCTTTGAACTTGCAGATAAGGAAACTGAGGACAAACGATGATAAGATACTTATTACAGTTCTTGCTCCATCAAGGCTTCGTTCTCTGGCTGATTGCTTCTTACCTGGCTGGCCTCCCTCCCAAACAGCCCACCTGCATTTCTTCTGCTTTGGTATAATATTTCAAAGCCTCTTATACAAGTCAGCCACGATAGTAATTGAGTTGCTCTTTTTCTTTTCTTATGAACTCAAAACCACCCTAATTCCTCTAATCTTTCCCCATTAGGTCTGTCTTCCATGTAGTTAGTGGCTTCTGTTCCTCCTTACCTCATCAGCACCGTCTGTGCTCTCCCGAAGGGCAGCGCTGGCCCTTACCTCTGCCTGCAGTCACAAGCATTCTCAGACAAGGGACTCCTTGCCTTTGAGCTGTGATCCTGGGTGCTCTCACTTCAAATTTCTCTCACCAGAGAGAAATTATCGGTGTTGATTGTGGAATGTCCACTTTGGATCTGATATTGCTTAAACTGCTGCCTCTCATCTTTTACATTAGTCAGCTGGTTAGCAGGACAATCTGTTCCCAGGCTTTAAACTGTGTATATTTAGTGTCTTAAAACATCCAGTTGATCCTAGGGAAACCTGTATAAGCAGCAGGTTAAGCAAATAAAGTGTGATTTAGTATAGTAACCATTTATTATCATAAACATTTTTTAAAATTCTTATCATCATCACCAAGAACCATCAAATATATTTTCCAGAAAGATGTTTAGCTAACAAGTTTTTGAAGAAAACTAAATGCTATAATTTTGTATCTGTTCAGTGATTTGAACTGTGAAATGTTACCACTGAAAAAGGTTTGCCTTTCCAACTGTTGATCTGCTGTAAATGTAGTACCTTGGTATACAGGAAGACTTACAGTCTTGAAGAAGTTCTGTTTGGATGCCTTTTCTTGGAGGGAAACAACATATTGAGTTTTTGTCTGTGATTCAGCTGCTTTCATTTTCTTTTAACAAAGTCTACTAGAATTTGCCCCCAGAATCTGATCCTCTTCTAAATGGCCATGAGCCAGTTTTCATGGCCTTCAATTCAGAAAGGGCAGGGACTGCTTTGAACTCAACAGGAAAACATGAGAACCCAGCAGCAAAACCTTTCCCTTCCCTTCTTGTCCACACGCATGGCCAGATGAGCCTCCAATACACAGAGACAGTTATATAGGAAGTCTAGGTAAGACTGTGGCTAGGGTGGAGGTGGCTAGACTTAAATGTGTGTGTGTGGGGGGGGGGGAGGGGCGGGGCGTGACATGTCCCCAGCCTGCCTTGTACTAAAGGGCATGTCACATACAACATACCTGCAACCTTGGATTATATGAGCCTTTCCTTTTGTAAAATGGGAATGTAAATTATTTTGAAGGGGGTGTCTCAAAGGTAAGCTAACCAACATCATGAATACAAGCTACCAATTATCAGAGGTCAGGTCTAGGTAGGGCAAAAGTCCTTCAAGAGTCTCAGCTGTCCCTCGTAGAATGGGCCTTGATCATAGTGAGCTCCCCTTCCTTTAGAACCTCATCTTTAAATGTACTCTGGGAAGCCTCACATGGCAGTGTTTTAGGGCCCTGCATGCAATGAGATGAATCTCTCCATCAAACAGTGAGGTTTTTAATTGCTCAGCAACCAGTTCCTCAATTTTAATTATTTTCAATGCCAGGGGTCCATAGAAGATTTAACTTCAAAAGGAATTCTACTGCGATTTTTTAAAACTACTTGATAACCACCTCACTTGATGATTTTTAAACTCTCTTCTAACTCTGGAATGCTGTGACTATAGCAAACAACAGATTTAAGGTCCCCCAAATTTCCAAAGAACCTCCTGGTTTTACTGTCCATGCCCTTTCCCAAAAAGATTGGCCTTCTTGTAGATGGGGGCTGGTGGTCTGGCCATCCTTTTTCTGAGTTGCACTTCATAGTTCCTTGTCAGTTTGTTTTTGCTTTGCAAGATGAGCATTGCCATGCCTACCTCTAGGATGTCTCTTCTAGTGTGTTAGGAGGGTCTACAGAGATGCAGAAGGGGAGACCCAGGCCATATTCAAGAGAGATGCGGAGGCTTTAGCCAGACTATCACAGCAGCAGTGGCCTTACAAAGAGGCTGGCACCATGTGCATGCTGATAGGAGTCTGGTTTAAAAGGAACAGACAAAGCAAACCAAATTCACATGGGATTTCCAGACTTTCCTTTGGGCTTCTGAAACCATACCTAAGCCATACCCCTTTGGTCTCATTAACTCTGCTTCTGGGCACCACATCACCCATCTTCAGTGTGGCTGGTGGGATCCAAACAGCACCATAGCACCTCTCCATGAACAGTATGGTAAAGACATAAACCAGAGTCTTATCTTGGATTAGTCACAGTAAGTGATTTCCTCGAGATTGAGAAGGATGACTTGCCCAATCACTGAAGCCACGCTGAAGGAAACATGAAGATCCAAATAGGAGAAAATGTAGGTTTGGGGTGACAGAAATGCCTCTCTGAATCTCCTGCTCTGATGATGGGAAGATGGGACAGCAGAAAACAGGATTTTTTTTTTAAAGCCATTAACTATTATGCAGAATTTATCCATGAGTACTTTCTAAGGAGATAAACACGAGTGCTTGAGTGTAACACTAGAGTTCTTAATTTTTCAAAGGACACACTTTGAGAAGCAATGATTGTCAGAGGAAAACATTTTTCTGGAAATGTTTTTAATTTTATTTAATAAAAATATTACTTTCTAGAAAGTTGATGATAGTTATAAATACCATATTTGCTTTAAAATATTAGCGGAGGATGCCATTTAAAAGAAGAAAAACTGGAAGGTGAACAAATTCCAGCACCAGAAGACTCATATCTAGAAGGAAAAAAAAGCAAACCTGGGTGCTGTGGATGAACTACTTTTCTTTTGAAAGCCTCAGTTTTTATATTGATTTAGTAAGGGGATTAGACCATATAATCCAATGCCTTTTCACCTTCAATTTTATATTATTCTCTTTCTGATCCAAGCAAGTGTTCTCATTTCACCTGCAAATCAGTATAGTTCAGGCAAACTAGACACCTAACCAGTACTCCCCATGTCAAGGCTTTTGAGAGCAACTAATTCAAGTGCCCAACATATTTGACTTTCAGATAATCTCTCTCTCTCTCTCTCTCTCTCTCTCTCTCTCTCTCTCTCTCACACACACACACACACACACACACACACACACACAACATTACCCCACTTACAATTTTTGACCCCTCTGGATTTTATTGACTCATAATGTGTATAGGAAGGTGGTACAGGTTCCTTTGAAGGCTCTGTATACATAGGGGCAGAGCATGAAGTGGCACAGTGTCTCCTGTGTCCCTGTGCATGTTCACAGTAGCTGCCATTGAGGAGTATGCTGGTGTAGACCACAGTTTTATTGGAACCCAAGCCCTTAAATTCTTAAGTTTTTTTTCAGATATAGTTAGCTTCCAACCACATGCACAGATCAGATCTTAAGTGTTCAGTACAGTGAGTTTTGACAATTCTATAAACCCACATAACCACCAATTAAAACAAGATATAAAACATTTCCATCCCTGTAGAAATTTCCCATACAGAAGCACTTGTTTTAATATCTCATTTTATTCTTCTTATTTTATTAACTGAAAATCATAGAAAATGGGGACAATTTGGTAAGTAGGGAACTTGCTCTTCACCTTGAACTTTGCTCTATGTACTATTGGCTTTTCTTGAACTGCGTGGCCAGATGTGTACTCTTTTTGACATTCACGCTCCATGCATACAATGGTGTGTAAATAAATATGTGTGGCATGCTGTTTGCTGTTAGTGAAAACTTACAAGGAAGCATCACTGTCTTATGGGGACACCCCACGATGTTCTGCCAAGGTGTCCACAGACTGGTTCACTGCAGTGACTTGAAAAGTAATACACATCCAGGCTTTCTAGAGGTCTTGAGTTGGACCATCCCATCTGTGCTGAGTTGGGGGACAGGAGTCCCCGGGCTGCAGACTTTTCACCTGAGTGAGCAGGAGGAAGCCCCATCTGTTTGAAGAAAGGAGGGCTTCTCGGTGGGAGGATGGGAAGGAACCCAGGGAGAAAGGTCCCCAAGGTCACCTCTCTCAGAACTTAGAGCCAGAATGGAGTGTTGGGGAGATCCTGAAGGCCAGGAGTCTTTGCCTGGGCCAAGTATCTCTCAGGAACCCTCGGGAAGATCAGCTGGTGCACCTGAAGCAGCCCCTCATTGATCTGCGCCTCTATACCCGAACTGCTAACAACCAGCTCAAATTGGCTGATTTTTCCACATTTGTCAGGGAGCCAGCTGCACTGGCTCAGCTGAGCATCTGCAGAAAGGAAAGCAGAGAAGCAGAAAAAAAAAAAAAGCTTTCAAGTCATTATTCTTATTCATTTCCCTATTCTCTGCCCCACCCCTCCCAGTCTCCACCGCCATGCCTCTTTCTTCTTCTTCTTTTTTTAAAAGTCTTTTTATAACAATCTTTTTCTTTATGTGGTGAGAGCCCTTGGCATCCTTCCCATGACCTGTCTGTAGAGAGATACTCCTCCCTGATAATTAGGCCTTTGTTATACCACTTCCTGGTTTTCTTCTCCCTCTTCCCCTTTTTGTAAAGCTTCTGGCCCTTGACACCCTAGTACCCCAATAACTGCACTTGTTAAAATGAAGGGTCTTCAAAAGGAGGATAGAGTTGGCTTCTTCAAGGAGCCTGTGAGTTCATTTAGGTCTGTGGTTACAGTGGACTGGGGCAGGGAAGAACCCAAAATAAGATGTGTTGAGATGTCTTTATTCTGGACACAATCTCACCTACAGTACTTTCCCAGCATCCCATTCCTGGTTCTTGGGCCACTTCCTTTGTGGATCACAGCTTCTGCATTCAATTAAGGCAAGAGGATGGGGTTTCTTGTTGTCAAATACTCCTAACAGGACAGAAAAAGCTAGAACCTAAGGAGGCAAAGTGAGTCAACAAGACAGTCTGATGGGCCAAGACACCATTCTGAGGCTCATGAACTGGTTGTCAAAAAGAGAAGGAATGGACCCTGATTAGGCTTGAGAAAGATGTAGATTTTATTATTTGCCCCAATAGTTGCTTAGATTCCATTCAGTCTGCTATACTTTGAATATCTCTCCCCAAAAGTTTGCGATAGAAATTTAATCCCCGGTGAAGCAGTGTGACAAGCGGGACCTTCAAGAGGTGCTAGATGGAGTCATGCCATTATCTCAGGAGTGGGTTCCTGATAAAAGGACATATTTGGTCCCCTTCCTCTTGCTCTCTCTCAAGCATGTGATCTTTCCACCATGTTATGATGCAGTGAAGAAACCCTTACCAGATGCAGCCCTTCAGTACTGGAATTCCTAGCCTCTAAATGAATGTATATTGTTCATAAATTATCTAGTCTGTGATATTCAGTTATATCTGCACAGAACAGACTAAGTCCCTGTCCTTTTAAGCAAAATAGGTGCCGGGATGTCTCAGTCAGAGGCCACATTTGAGGAGATGCCCAGTGTGAGCTGACAAGTATTGTAATTGCTGAAGCCTCTGGAACATGAAGAAGAAATCACAAGGGGCTTTTGGCCTTCTCCATCAGGACTTGGGACATTCAGTTGTGTTCTCCTTGTTTTGAAATCAGTAAATACCATAAAAGTTAGATAACCATGCTTAGTGACCTCTCTTCCTGTAAGGAGGATATCAGAAATAAATCAACCTGTTTGGTCCAAATTTGGACAACACATTGGATTTTCATTGGCACGCAGATTGATTTTCTGGTTGATTTAGTGTCACTAAGGGGCTCGTGGGTTTCTGTCACATGAAGGCCATGTATGTTTTTCTCCCCTTTCATGGGTTTTAGGATTTTTAAATACATATTTTATTTCATTTTCAAAATTATGTCTTGTAGGGCATTATAAGGAAAAATGCTCTATCAATGTTTATTTAGTGTACAGGAACCCACCCCATGTTGTCTTTATATAAATTTAGCACTAGGTATTTAAAATAGATATTTTAAAATAGATTTAAAATCTATTTTAAAATACCAAATGCTCTTCCTGGAGTTTAAAAGATTGAAGTTTGGACCCTTAGAAAAAGAGACTGGATGAGGTTGAGTGAGAATTAAGTGAGGTACTGATTGTAATGGCAAGTTTACAACACTGAAGTTGATTGCCAGGTCTGTAATTTTGCTTTGAAACTTACTTAGCCAATCTGCACAAGGGGCACATTAGTACCTTCCTCATTAGTGAAGACTAATGAGCTCTGTGTATGAAGTGCCTGGTGTAATCCTGTGCACGTAGTCTGTACTAGAAGACTGCATGGACTTAGACATTTTTCAAGAAATTGCACTGTGTTTTTTCAACTTGGAAAAATTACTACTAGGTAAGAACTGAGTTTAACATAATGAGAATATTTCAGGTAGCCAATTGCTGCCAACATTGTCAAAAAATCAATGTAGAATAAGTGTTGCAAAAGCTTGACCAGAAACTTGTTCATTTCAAAATAGTCTAGCAACTTGGAGGGAGGGATTGATGCTAGGATCTCCAATTTAGGTACCAATAGTTTTTGGCTGAAGCACTTCAATTTTTTGTTGTTGTTGTTCTCTCTTGCTTGAATTCAAGAAAGTCTTTTCCTGTATGAACAGTGTTTTATGTGTGAGTTAAGTACCCAAACCACCCCAAATATACTTTTTTTTTCAGCATAGATAAACTGTCGACTTCCTTGGTATCCACAGTATTTTTTTGCTATGAAACTATACATTCTGATTTCAGATACTTTCTTCTCTTGCATCTCCACGGTGTGGGAATGACTCACTAACAAATTCTGTGGTGAGTAGGACATGGGAAGACCACAGATGGATTGATGTTCGTGGAGATAAACACTCATTGACTGTACTATCAGAGAGAATGAAGTGATCCCATTTAGATCTAGGCCTGATTCTCAGCTCTGAGGGCAAGACATTTTCACCTGCAGGGAATATGATGATCTGGTCTTAACTATTCTTTGTTCACTTTCTCATAAAAAGTCATCCAGACACTTGAAATGCATTGTGTCTGTCAGACCTGTCCTCCATGAGTTGTAATGACAAATTTGTAATCTACAGTTTAGGTAGATCTTTTATCTTATGGCAAGTATTAAGAAATATGAATGTTCTGATTTCCCTCCATGAAAGCCAGTGCAATTTTAATTTGTGATCATAGCATCTCCTGGGAACTTGCCAAGGAAGCAAATTCTAGAGCTTCAACCCAGACCTTCTGAGTTAAAAACTGGTGTTGGGGCCCAACCCTCCAAGAGATTCTAGTGGATGCTAGAGTTTGAGGATACTGGCATAAGCATTAATAGAATTCTGATGCATACCACAGCCTTTGTGGGAAAGGATGCCTATAAAAAGTGAGGTGAGGGAGTTTTACATACAATATGAGGGACTCACTCAACATTTGTGACTTTCATTGGGAATTTGCTTCTGGATATAGGGATGCCAGGTAAAATACAGGATGCCCAGTTCAATTTGAATTTTAGATAAGCAAGGAAAAATCGTTTAGTGTAAGTATGTCTAACTTGAGAGCCTGGGTTTTTCTTGACTATGTCTGGCAACCCTATCTGAAAGTAAAGTTAGATTAGGTAGAAACTCGGCAGACACTATCTTAAACAAATGATCAAGTTTCACAGGCCAGTTGTAAACCTTCATAATATTATATATCCCCTGATGTAACATTTTACCTATGAGGTGTTGTTTCTTCAAAATCCATAACCTTAGCAAATGTCAAACAAACCCAAACTGAAAGACTTTTGATAAGTGCTCAGGTTTTGGAAGATAAGTAAAGACAGAGAAACTCACTGGTTAGAACAAATAAAAGAGAGAGAGAGAAAGACAAGAATGATTAAATGCAACGTAAGATTCTGGATGAAAAGGAAAAAGACATTATTGAAAATTAGTATGACAAAATAAATAAAACATGTAGTTAATAGTAATGTACTGATGTCAATTTCTTAGTCGTAGCCAGGGTACTATGGTTTTATGTGATGGTGACATCAGAGCAAACTGGGTGAATGGTATACGAGAATACTATGCTATCTTTACAATTTTCTACATGTCTAATATTATTTCAAAATAAAAAGTTGGTTTTTTTTAACTGGGCTGGATATACCTTAGCAGTTCTGTGAATATCACCTTTCTTTGCTCTCTATGGAAACAAAGAAAAATTTTATATAAATGCTGAACTGTCTGAGGACATTTAGATGAATTAAGAACACATGGCACTTGTGTCTTCCAGCACTGCAGGGGCCAAAAACATCTCAGTGGTTTTAAATCTGTCATGGACCAATGTAGTCTTTTTCCATGAGCATGTAATGTGTTTTGCCTGGACATTCATGGGAATTCATATATACCATTACTGCCCTCCATCCTAGAGCTGATTGAGATGGATTATTGAAAGCAGGAGAGATCAATGGTAGGGTGGAAGTGTAAGAAGAGGCTGCTAAAGGAAGACTAATTGTGGCATTGGAATTGTTCTGGGAAATTATGTCAGCCATTTTTATTGTTTTGTCAGCAGAGTTGGGTCTATGTGAGTCCATGACCCTGGAGTGTCATAGCACCTATGCAACCCAAAAGGTTTTTCCACCACACGGCTTGCAGATAGTTGATCAATTTGTTCTGGAATTAGTGGTTTTGTATAAAATCCTCTGGTAGGACCTCTATTTCCAGAAATTCAAACAAGTGCCTTAGTATAGTTAATCCCCCAGGCCCCCCTCAGTGGCCCCTGCACCTCCTGGTATGGGAATGTGTATCATATTAAAAGTCATCCAGCCATAAGGACTACAGTGTTTTCTTCCTGGAAGCTAAGATGCTCGGAGCCCGCCCCCCCACCCCCCCAAAAAAGGACTAAGAATTGTAATTAGCTCCTCTGGAGGCTTAGGTTAATTTCATCATGGCTCAGTTCTTAATCAGAAGTGCATGTGCAACTAGTCAGAACTCTGTTTCTGTCAAGCCTTCATTGTTCCCTCTCCTCCCTGTTATCCCAAACCTATGGACCATCTCTGTCCCATTTCTTCCATAACAGGAATTAATTTTTCTTTCTTGTTTAAAACTCTGGTTTTTATTAATATGATAGTTTTTAAAAGCATACATTATAGTTCTTATAACATTTTATACTGATCTTTTTCACTTAACACTACTTCTCATCTGCTTCTCCTTAGGTCCAAATACTTGGTTTTATTTATCCACTTCCCATGGCTTTCCTACTTCTTATTGTTAGACATTTAGGTGATTTCTAACTTTTTTTTTTTTACCATTTTAAATGGCATTTTATATTCTTACAAGTTTACTACTTTTCACTATTTTTCATCTTTCGAGCCATTTTTCTTAAGAAAAACTTTAGTGTAGCATTATTGGGACACAAACAGTTTTAAGGTTTTTAGGACTTTTGATATGGATTGCCAATTTAATGTCTGCATTAAACTATTCTAAAGTGGCCCAGAAATGTCCTCTGTTGTTTCCTCCAACATCACGGCTAACATCTCTTTGAAAATGCACAGTGAACCTTGCCTCACCTGGGGTTATGAATTTCAAGTAAGTCCTGCCTCCTTTATTCTGTCTGTCTGTGGTGTTTACCTCTTTTATTTGTTCATTCAATACTGATATTTTCTTTCTGACTTTGGCTGAATCAATCGTATACATGAAGTTCTACACTTTTTCCACCTGCCATGAGAAGATATTATTTCCTGAGTGGAATTCATGTCTTCTCAACAGAGACTGGGTTTTCCATTCATTTAAAAATTTTTACTTTCACAGTGAGCATTCAATGGTTACCTAGTAAATGAAAATGATTAAGATTTGGCTCCTACTAATTTGAAAAACAGTTGTTTGCTATTTTAACAAATACAACGTTTAGATGTAAATTGTCTGGGATTTGGTGATATAAAGAACAATTTTACTTGGTGGTAGGGGACTCCCTTTAGCTAAGTAGATCTGCAGTTTATAATTTGACTTCTGTCTATATCATATCATGAAATTCCATTGAACTCTTTTATAATAGCCATTGTTTAGTACCCTCAAGTCTTGAACTCTTTTATAATAGCCATTGTTTAGTACCCTCAAGTCTTGAATAGTGTATATTAAAATAATGGTCCAAATAGCCCTGCTTTTTTGTGAGCATGAAAAACTCCCTCATGCTACAGGTGTAGGTGTTGGGTACAGGTAGATGTGAACACATGCATGGGTGTATGAGGAAATCACTTTGTATACATGTAGATTACATGTATTTTAAATTATCTGATGCCTCATTCAGAAGAAACCCAGGTTCTTCCAAAATACACTGTTTTACCAGTTTTATTTCTGACAAATGTTTAGGGTAAAGGTATTGGCTGTTTGATGAGCCATTTCTTATTTAGGAATAATAGGTGTGGAAGGAATTACACCATTTCTTATTGTGCAGATCTCTCCATTATATTTTACTTTCTATTTTGTTTTCACAATCTGCTTTAAAGAGCACAGGAGCAGAAACTTACTCATTTTAAATTTCTTAATGAGTCAGTGACTGCCCAATCAGAGTGTGCGACAACTATAATTATATCTTAAAACAATGGCTAATAAAAAAGGAAATATCACACAAGCCTTCCTAATTGCAAAGTATCCTAACACTTTTATACAATTAATTGTCAAATTAAAATTTCATTTATTATCTCATTAAGCCTCTGAGTGCATAAACTCTGCATTAGGGCATAATTGGAGCTTTTTAAAATAAAAGTTATATTTGATCTAACAAGATAAAGTCTGTTGCTATTGATTTGCCTTGGAAACAAAAGCTCAGATCTCAGCATGAGTCAAATGAAACTCCTAGATCCATGAGTTCAAATTAGTGCTATTAATCTTATGACCTCAGGGTGTTTGAGTTGAGGTTAGAAGTTAGTAATCTTTCACACACACAAAAAAATTATTATTTGGTGAATTTTTAGACAAAGAAGCTCTTAGGTATAGTGGATGGGGTACAGGGTTAGGGGCTATGTGGAATGAGTTCTAATCCTAGCTCTGCCAATAGCTAAACTAATAACCCTGGACAGAGTCTACCTCTCTCTGCCTTAGTTTTCACATATGAATGCAGATTTAGAGCCTCAATTATATTCCTAGATATATACGTAAGAGAAAAGAAAATAAGTTCACACAGAAACATGTTTATGATGTTCAGGGCAATAATATTTGCTATAGCTAAACAGTAGAAATATTTTAAATGTCCACAACAACTGGTAAATGGACATGTAACTTGTGATTTATACACATAATGAAATATTTTTCAGCCATCAAAAGCAATGCAGTACTGATACATGCGACAACTTGGATGAAATTCAAAATATTACATTAAATGAAAGAAACCATACACAAAGTTAATGTACTGGGATTATTTTTATATGAACAGGTAAATCAATCAATCAATCTATATATATCTAAATCTACCATTCAATCATTCATGTAATGCACGTTTGTGGGGTTTTGTTTTTTGCCAGTGTGTGTGGTACTAGAGATGGAGCCCAAGCCCCGTGCATGCCAGACAAATGCCAGAAGAGGCAAATCAATACAGACAAAAAGCAGATTAATGATTACCAGGAAGTGAAGAGAGAAGGGAATAGGAAATGGATGGTTTTTCTGGGGTGAAAAAAAAGTTTTGAAGCTAGAAAGAGATGGTAATTGTATAATATCTTGAAAACCCTTACTGCCACTGAATTATGACTGTAAAGCAGTCAATTGGGTGCTTACTGAATTTTACCTCAATAAAAAGTGAAATAAAACAAAAATAAATAAATAAAAGAATACCTTATCTGCTCCCGATTTGCCACCCCAAAGGGAAGTGATGAAGCGGGGTGCAAATGCCAGTCCCGTGCCCCTAGAGTAGAAGAATCTGGGTCAGCCTTTAAGAGCCAGTGTCTGTGGGACCCCACTGTGTACCTTGTTGAGAGGGTTTTAGATGGCCTTAAGACATCCTGGGGTCTTTGAAGGGGTGGGGATGGACGAAGACATTGCAGGAATCAGCAGGTCATAATTCTAATAGTTTAGCAACAGAGGATTTGCCATGGTCGATGGGCTGTTTGTCAGCGAGGCAAGTGTTCTGCCTTTGGCTATGACTTTTATGTATTCTTTCCAATGGAAGCAGAACAACAGAACAACAAAAATCCCCAAACAGTACACTCACTGGTTGAAAAATGGGCATTTCCTGAGCTGAATGAAGGTAATTGCCTTTTGACCTATGAGGTGATCCATTCATTTCCAGAAGCATCAAATGTGTCTCCCCTGCTATTAGCATGCTATGACTGATTGCAGCTATGTTTGCTCCTGATTTGCCACCCCAAGGGGAATGAATATTTCTAGGTAGTGGGTAATCTATCACTTTCCCCCAGTATCTTCCCTCTCCCAACCCTCCTTCTGACCCCTCCAGACCTGCTTAGAGGTTGTTTGCTCCCTGTTCTCAGTCTTACTGCTTTGTTGCCCTGTGAAATATGGTCTGCAAAC
The DNA here is from genome assembly GCF_048772815.1 of Callospermophilus lateralis. Classification (NCBI taxonomy): domain Eukaryota; kingdom Metazoa; phylum Chordata; class Mammalia; order Rodentia; family Sciuridae; genus Callospermophilus; species Callospermophilus lateralis. Next base: position 105,365,606 of record NC_135307.1, on the reverse strand, counting down.
TGCTTTGGTCCTTAGACATCTACAGCATTGTGCTGATGTGCAACACAGTGGTGAGAGGGAAAGCCAAGTCAGTCACCAAGGGGCGAGCATGTCTTAGGAGCAAGGAACAGTAGGTAAAGATGTCATGAAGAGAAGCTGTCAGTTCAGCTAGTCAATCAATCAGTGTTTGTACCTGTTGTGTGGAGAGGACCTGGGTTCATGGCCAGAATGCAGGTCACTAGTTATGTGGTCTTGGACAAGTAACCTATTATTCTGGGCCTGTGGAATAATAATCTTTTCTCAGGGTACTTTGGAGATGAAGCAGAAGCATTCCAGTACCTATCACAAAGCAAATGTTACCAAAGAGGACATTCAGTAGAACTGAATCTCTGCTTCGAAGATGTAGGGGAACTTCACTGCCCTTAAAGAATTTGGAGGAGACACGTCTGAAACACCTGAAATATTGTGCAGATCATACAAATCCTGAAGGATGTGGTTCTAAGTCTCATGTTTTTGGTATTCATGGGAGGAAGGCATCAGTAGATGGCTGGAATTGTACACGTTGTAACATCCACAAATTCTGAGCACCCCTAATCCTCACATTGACCCCAGATATTATAAGGAAGAATCTGTGACTCAGAGAGGTAAGTAATTTGCCCATGTCTCTTGTGGTCAGCTTCAAAGCCCCTGGTTTTCCTACCACCTGACAGTACTATTTTGGTAGGGTTTGAGTTGGGCCTTGAAGAATGAACAGAATTAGATAGATCATGGGTTATCTTGGACATCTATGATTGGATAAGTCATCCTCCAGGCAAGGAGGAACAGTGGGACAGAAGCAAGGAGGTGAGAATGGTACTGCCTGACAGGAACCACCATCCATTCAGAGTGGGAGGAAATAATGGGACAACATAACCCCACGTCTTTAGTCTTGAAACCTGAGCATCAATTTCTCCAGCTGACCACAGCATGCTGCAGGATCGTTTTCTTTTTTTAATGTGATTTTTGTCTCCATGGAGAGGCTAGTTTAGCCTTCACCAAAAAAATATCTGGAGTCTGTGGACATCAGAAATAGCTGAATCCAAAGTACTTTAATCACCCAGTCTGTAGATTGTGCTAAATCAAAGTCTCAAAGATTTTAAGCTGTTCTATGTCTTCCTAAACTGAGACAGAGCAGATATTTCAGAGAAAACCGGAAATTGGTTTGTGCTTATGCAATCCTGCTGGCTCAACCAGACCTCCATGTGACCAGCTTTCAGAGAGTTATCCCTCAGTTACAGACAGCACAGGTCAATAACAACAACCACAGCATGCAATATGCTTTATCATCTAAGCACTTTCAGGGCCTTTCAAAGACAAAGGGTTTGTGTATGCAGGCAATGTGCACTTGAATGGAAGCCTTCATCCTACCTCTAACAGGCTCCCATCACCACATGAGCTCATGTCTGGGTCTCTGGTGGCCAGTGATGATCACCATTTTCTCACCCAGCCAGCCTTCTTCTCTGCTCTGATTTGCTGTGGTCACTCAAGACTTTGGCTGGTTTTGATGAAGGTGTGGCCTCATGTTGTGCAAGAACTTGAAAAGGAAATCTCTGCAGACTTATTATAGTCCACATCTAACTCTTGTAATAGAAAACTATAAAAGGAAGTATGCTAGATGAGAAACCAGGTGACCACTTAGCCTTTGCTCTCAGTCCAGGGTTCTAACACCTGCTTAACTAACACCAGCTTATGGCTTGCTGAAGAACCACCAGGAAATCTTAGCTTCTTCAGGCCTGAGACTCTGCATCTCTGCATTTAAATGACTTGACTAAGATTAGTCATGGTGCTTTCCAATTCCCACAGTGTCAACACTGAAGAGGTTTTAACAGAAGGCTTTATTTAAATGCTTGATTTTGGAGAACTTTTGATTTAAATACAACATATCAGGAGAGCTCCTTGCCTAGCCTTAATACAAGATTAATTTTTCATATATGAGAAAAGCAAGCCTTTACCCATTTCCAAACAGAATTATGAATCTTGAAAATACAGGTAGTAAAGCTTAAGAAGGATTTCATTTTTCTCAATTTGGATCAGATATTCTCATAACTCTCAGTGCCAAACATTGTAATTTAATTCTTTTTTCTCTTGGGTGGGAGCAGGCTTTTTCTATCTAGTTTTTAAAATGAAAAGACAATATATATTTTCTTCTTTCAAACATACCACTGATTACACTATTTAAATTCTGAATTCCTTCCTTAAGGAACTTCAGAACTAAGAAGGAAATTAAAAGATTTTCACCTATATCCTGATTTTACTCATCATAATGGAAATAAATTTCTCTATTCAGATAAGAGAGATGGAAACCTTAGGAGAACTTACATTTCACTTTAGTTACAGGAAACCTGATCCTGGAATCCTTCTTTCTTCACCTGTGATTTGTAACAATGTTGAATCCCACGTCCTTAAATCCTGTTCAAACCATTATACAGCAAAGTGATCTTTTTGTCCCCCCAAATTCAAATAGTAAATGTTACCAAAAGCTTCATTTCACAAACCAAATAAATAGATTGTCTAAACTAGCACTTCTCGAAAAATTTCTAGTGGACTACCTCCTTCCTCCACCCTGCTTCCAATTTATTACATTTTTATTTTTATTTTTTTAATATTTATTTATTTTTTAGGTGTAGATGGACACAACACAATGCCTTTATTTTTATGTGGCGCTGAGGATCGAACCTGGGTCCTGCCTGTGTGAGGCGAGCGCTCTACTGCTGAGCCACAATCCCAGCCCAATTTATTACATTTTTAATTGTTAATAAACATAAAATGAATTACCATAAAAACATGAAATAAGGGAGAAAAAGGTATACACAATACAAACCCAGATTTATTATTACTAAACTCAGTAGGCAAAACTTTATTTTGAAGGGTATGCGCCCCATTATCATAGTGCTGTAGGTTTCTGAACACTATTCTCAATTTCTATACTTGTCCTATTTCAAACCAGTAACAACAAGCTTGCAGAGCAGCTCTGGTCCATGCACTATACTTTGAGTTGCACTGATCATTATATGTGGTGTCTCATTATTTTTGCATGCATTCCCTCCTCTATTGTGGAAATTGCTGTGGATAAACTTTATTACATATTTCCATGTCTGCATCTTTACAGTAAGACCTCTAGATAAGTAACTGTCAGTAGTAATTACAATAATGATGATGATGATGATGATGATGATGATAATGATGATGATACTAATTTTTTAAAAATAATTAAAATAATTAGTACTATTATTGGTAATAATGATGAATTGCTATTATTATTTACTGGTTTTTTAAAACTAAAAATATATCTAAACTTACCTTTCCTCAACCTCTGTTTGTTAATATTATACTCAATTGTATAAATATAGGTTTTAGGAAAACTACAAATTTGTTTTTAAATCTAAACAAACACAAGTATCTTGTTAATTATCATTACTCAATAGGGTGCTATATTTTCTTATAGAGTAAATCAGAAAATAATTGCATAAAAAGAAATTCCATACTTGAGCATGGTCTCCACATCTTGATTCTTTACCTGCTAGTAATATGCCCCAAAGTAGTATTAGTACTACCCTCTATTTTCTAGAAGTACTTAGGAATAAAAAAAATAGCAGAGTTACAATTTTGCTACATAATATACAAATGGAAAATCAGAAATCATGCTTCTTCCCCAGAAATCCTCATCCCGTACTCTCTTACCTCCTCTCTTTCTCAAGGACTATAAAGGTAGCTGCCTTCACATGGGGTTTAGGAGAATAGGAGATGTCTTAACTTTATGTCAGGGGAAAAATACAAAATAAAACAACAGGTGATGTCAGGGAGAATGGTGGAATAAGGAATTCCAGAATCTGCCTTTCCATTAAAGCAAGAAAAAAAATCTGGCAGTAATTATCAGAATCAACTTTTGAGAACTCTGGAATCTAACCAAAGGCTTGATGTAATCTGTGCAGCATTTACTTTAAAAGCCAAACAGCCGATTCTTAATAAGAGCAAAGTTTGTCGTGGCTTGACTTACCCTAATGCTATCCTCTAGTACCTAGGTCAGCAGCAACCTTGAAAATAGCAGCCAACATTCTCAGTGCAGGTATTTGAGGAAGCAAAATGGATTTTAAAAAATAATAATAACTTATTTGGTCTGTCTGGTCATTCTCTTGAAGACCTGTTCAAAGGCTTGTCTTTATCTCTCCTGATTAGGAACTTGCCTAGTGTTAAGTGGCTCCCCAGGGAGCCTGGAATAGGCAAATATTTTGATCTCTGCTACCATGCTACCATGGGTATCATTTGGGACAAACTGTAGACTAATCAAAATTGTAGGAGGAAATGCTGGAGAAGGATATGCTGTGGGAATAAGGGGCTTTAAAATTTTCCTACATATTCTTGGTAATTGGTAAGCACATTCACATGAATAGGGCTGTGCATATGCTTAGGAAAGACTTAAGAAAGCCCTAGTCTCGTACCACTGAATGGCCACCTGTGCACAATCAGGAAGTGAAGGCAAAGGCAGAGTAGTAAACTGCTCAGCTGAGGGTTAAAGGTGTGCTTCAACATGCACACAGAGATCCTTGTTTATGAGTGGACGATTTATTGGTTCTAGGTATTGAAGAAGGTATCCAAATGTTAACTGGCTACTAAACTAATCAAGCAGAGGTTTCAGTGGCTGTACAAAGCATAGAATAAAGATTTTGTGAAAGTTGTTCAGAAAAGTCATTAAATCAACTAAAATTACAGTAAACAGCAAATATAGAGTTTGATTTTCAGAGTTGCAACATTATAATATTTAAAAATGTCCAGTTTTCAACAAAAATATTACATATCATGTAAACATTTCTGTGGCCCATTCCAGAAAAAAAACAAAAACAAAAACAACTCTCTCAAGGAAGCCACGATGTTTGACTTAGTAGTCAAAGACTTTAACTCCATTATCTTAAATATATTCAAGGAGCTGAAGAAAACCATGTGTGGAGTTAAAGTGAAATACAAAAAAAAGTATCCCACAAATTAGTGAATAGCAATAAAGCGAAAATATGAAAAGGAACCAAATAGAAAATATGAAATTGAAAAATATAGTAACTGAAAGAAAAATTCACTAAATGGACTCAACAGCAGATTTAAGCAGTCCAAAAGGGAGAGAAGGGGAGTAGGAGAACTAGTGACTTTGAAATAGAGGTTATCCAGTCAGCGAAACAAAGGGAAAAAGAATGAAGATAAATTAACAGAGACCAGATGACCAGAAGCCATTAAGCATAGCATCATACTCATAGACTCCAAGAAGAAGAAAGAGAAGCAATAAAAAAAGATTGTTCAAAGAAATAATGGCAAAACTTCTCAAATTTGATGAAAAATATCAATCCACACATACAAGAATCCCAGTGCACTACAAATAGAATAAACTCAAAAGAGATGCACACTGAGACACATCATAAGCAAGCTGTTGGAAACAAATAATGTTGAAAGCAGCAAAAATAAATAAATAAGCAAGCAAGACATAAGAGATCCTCAGCAAAATTAACAGCTGACTTTTCATGACAAGCCATGGAAGCCTAAAGCAGTGCAATGGTATTCAAAGCACTGGAAAAAAATTCTGTCAATCAGGGATTTTGTATCAAAACTATTCCTTAAATAAGAAATCATGATGGGCTGGGGATGTGGCTCAAGCAGTAGCGCGCTCGCCTGGCATGCGTGTGGCCCGGGTTCGATCCTCAGCACCACATATAAACAAAGATGTTGTGTCTGCCAAAAAACTAAAAAATAAATATTGAAAAATTCTCTCTCTCTCTCTCTCTCTCTCTCTCTCTCTCTCTCTCTCTCTCTCTCTCTTTCTCTCTCTTTAAAAAAAAAAAAAAAGAAATCATGATCAACAATTATTTTTCCTTTTTTTGGTACCAGTGCACTCAACCATGGAGCTACATCTCCAACCCTTCTTATATTTTATTTTGAGACAGGTTATCGCTGAGTTGTTTAGGGCCTCAATAAATTGCTGAGGCTGGCTTTGAACTCTCAATCCTCCTGCCTTACCCTTCCAAGTCACTGGGATTACAGGTGTGCACCATCATGCCTGGCCATGATCAGATATTCTAACTTCATATACAGTTCCTTCCTTATTCTCCTTCCCTTCTTTCTCTTTTTCTACTTAATTATCAGGATAAAATTCATCAAGTTCATCTCCATGATCTACATTAACATTTCTGAGCATGTGATCACTTTTTTTTATTTGTTCAGGAAAACATAGATAATTAACACATTGTAGTTGAATTGAATTCCTACTGTAAACTATAAATGAAATTTATTAACTCCTAGAAAAATGTTGACATTGATGATAGACTGGTTATCTCCAATAATAGAAAAACATAATTGTCCTAAAATAGATTAATTCCTATTAGAGACCTGTTACATAATTTGGTAATATAGCACTCTGACTTTATCACACAGTGGAGAAAATTTGTGTTTTCTTTGAATATTTGGTGCAGATTTCATCTTGGAATATAAAGTTGTCATGGAGAAAGAAACCTGTTCAAACCTGTTTGGGTGTCCTTAAGATTAAATAAATGATTTCTCTTTACTCTTAAAAAAAAAAAAAAGAAATTTCCAAATGAGTCAAAATGAGACAGTTGTTTACTAGGAGACCTGACCTAAATTAAAAAACAAATAATAAAAAACACTCCAACCAGTAACCTAACAAACTAAGTAACTGACATGAAATAAATAGGTATCTAAGAACACAACTACCAAAACTGACTCAAAAAGAAATAGAATAAATGAATATACTTGTAACAAGTAAATACACTGATTTACCAGTCAACACACTTCCAACAGAGAAAAGATGACTTCACCAATGAATTACACCATTTAAAGAAGAATTATTGATAAACTTTCTTGAAAAAATCAAAAGGAGAAACACTTTAATTTATTGTGTAATATTAGTATTGCCCTTATACTTAAGTCAAAGATATCATAACAACAAAAAAGCTACAGACCCACTTCTTATGAAAATAGAAATAAAAATTCTCAACAAATGCTTGCAAACACAAGGGTTGGACAGCATCGTTAAGTAGAATTTACTCCAGCAATGCAATGCTAAACATATTAAGACCGATTTAATATAATAAACTATGTTAATAA